>NC_090223.1:32887924-33137924 GCF_024489055.1 Chanodichthys erythropterus
GCCTATTTATAAAATGGATAAAGGTTGCCATAGTGCAACAGCAAAAGTATGAATGTGTCATGAAAAAACAACGACGAGACTTTCTAAACATTTTAATAATTTATTGATAATGTTTTATGTGTTTTTGGCTTTAAAGGTGCCCTAGAACTTTTTTTTAAAAGATGTAATATAAGTCTAAGGTGTCCCCTGAATGTGTCTGTGAAGTTTCAGCTCAAAATACCCTATAGATTTTTTTAAATAATTTTTTTAACTGCCTATTTTGGGGCATAATTAGAAATGAGCCAATTCAGGGTGTTTGGCCCTTTAAATCTGGTGCTCCATGCCCCAAGAGCTCGCGCTTGCCTTAAACAACATAAAAAAAAAATTCAAACAGCTAATATAACCCTCAAAATGGATCTTTACAAAGTGTTCGTCATGCAGCATGTCTAATCGCGCAAGTACAGTGTTTATTTTGATGTTTACATTTGATTCTGAATGAGTTTGAGGCTGTGCTCTGTGGCTAATGGCTAATGCTACACTGTTGGAGAGATTTATAAAGAATGAAGTTGTGTTTATGAATTATACAGACTGCAAGTGTTTAAAAATGAAAATAGCGATGGCTCTTGGCTCTTGTCTTGTCTTGTCTTTTTGAATCTAGGGCACCTTTAAGTTGACGATGCTGAATCGTCATCTCCGCAGTAGTGGACTCGCCTATATGTGACCCTGTACCACAAAACCAGTCATAAGTCGCACGGGTATATTTGTAGCAATAGCCAACAATACATTGTATGGATCAAAATTATCTATTTTTGCCAAAATCATTAGAATATTAAGTAAAGATCATGTTCCATAAAGATATTTTATAAATTTGTATTTTTGTATTATTTATAAAAAATGTATTTTGTGAGTTGATAGGAATTGCTAAGGACTTCATTTGGACAACTTTAAAGGGGATTTTCTCAATATTTAGATTTTTTGCACCCTCAGATTCCAGATTTTCAAATAGTTGTATCTCGGCCAAAAATTGTCCTATCCTAACAAACCATACATCAATGGAAAGTTTTATTCAGCTTTCAGATGATGTATAAATCTCAATTTCAAAAAGTTGACCCTTACGACTGGTATTTTCCACTTGAATTGGCTTGACATTTCAAGCTTTCTATAGATATATTTCTGTTTGGTTTAATTGTTTGTTTTTTTTACACGCTCAGAGACTGAGACAGCAGAAAGTGCATCCTGTCAACAATTACAATAGTAAGTAAAAATAAAATAAAAAACTGTGAAAAAATATAAAATAAAAAATAAATAAATATAATAAATAAAATACATATAAAAATTATAATAAAAATAAAATCTCCTTAATTCAAATCAGTAGACCTTTGAGTTTCTCCAAAGTTTGGGCCAAGAGTCTAATGGTGTACTCTCTTGCACCGTGAATGCATGCAGTGGGCAATTCAAGATATACCACATCTATAAATGTGAGAACCCAATATTGCTTATTAAGAGAATGTGGAGGTTTCCATCTCATTGCTACTGATTTCTTGGGTATTCCCATGTGATAAAAAGTACCAATTTCCCCTGTATGGCACAGTGTACAATTAGGATTTAAGCAGGTTTTAAGTTTAAGGTTTAAGCTTTATACTATAGAGTTTACGTGGAGTCATGTAAGTCCTATGAATACAATTAAAATAGATTTGTTGATGATCCGGATTCCTAGAAGTATCCATTGCCATAACCCAGACACCGTCCCAATCAACTTTGTTCAGTTTATTCTATCGTATATATGTTAGGTATGGACTGCAATGGATTACCTAAATAAAGAAGGACATCATCTGCATACAGCGAGATATGATGACTGGTTCCACACATTGTGATTGGGATGATACCTTTATCTATGTGTATTGTCTGTGCCAGTGGCACAAAAAGAAACAGGCTTAGGGGGCATCCCTGTCGAGAACCTCTGGCTATGTCAAACAGTGAAGAACAAGTTCTACCTCTCAGCACCATGGCTGTGGGGTTTGCATACAACACCTTGATCATACGGATGTAAGAGTAACACAGACCACAGATATGGCCATTCCAGATGATTAAAGGCTTTCATAGCATCTAGGGAAAGGACAGCGGCAGGAAGAGTCAACGAAGATCTGCCATGTATAATAAGGAGTAAATAGCACACATTTATCTAGGATAACTTTAGTGCGAGCAGCCATGTAAAGTTACTAGTTTCAAATGATAAGCCATATTTGAGGTCGATGGATGATAGGCGAATCCAAAGTCCCTCATGGACTTTGCCACAAGTTTTTCAATTTTTGGTTGACTAAGCCTCTTCTAGTCGACTAATGATTAGGCGAGAACCCTAGAAATCACATTTATTGTTGGCAGCTTATAATTTTTAATTTCTATATTGTGTTCGATTTGTCAAGTATGTTTTTTGTTCTGTTTTTCGCTGTGGTCCTATCCAGCCTGTCCAAAGGTCTAGCAGTGGCAGAACATACTAAGCTAATGAGCACAATTCTCACACTCCTGCGATCCTGCTGAGAACCTAAAGCTCTATTGACACACTGTGTCCAGTGTCTGGTTTCCTCAGTAATTGGTAAAAGGAACTCTGCAGGTGTGATCAGTGTAGTGATCCACGGCTCACAGTTCTAGGTGGAAACAAAGGGAAATAGGAGAGGTGTGAAATATGAAAGAAGGTTTCAAATAAATAAGGGAGCCCATTGTGAATGGAAACATGTCTTGTAGCGGAGGAGAACAGAGCTTATCGATTGTCTTCCTCTCCCGCAGTCTGATGTAATTGGATTCACCGATATATCTAGGGTGAGTAGGCCTTTGCTTCGCCCCCTAAATGGGACCCCAATCAATTCAACAAGCTACTCTGCCATTCAGTCACTAGACGCCCACCAAGGCCAGTTTCATAAATCGATCATCACACCACACTTCTAAATCTGCTCACCTGGCAGTACTGCAGCATAAAACTTACCACCAGACTGTATCCGTGCCACATCTTTCATTAAAATGGCTGGGTTGAAATTACTGAGGGAGAGGGGCAGTCTGATGTGTTTGTGTCAGCTGGTGTGTGGTCTCTGAGGTAGGCCTGACGACATGGTGTGAAAAGTGAGAAGGTAACACTATGTGTTTCTCGGTTTATCGCTTTTAAAGTGATTTGACAGGAACACAGTGGCATTGTGAAAGTGAAGGATCCAGACTGTATTCACTTGGGTTTTACTTTCCTTTAAAAAAGCCCATCTGATTTCAACAAGCCCTTCATGTTGTGTCTTTCAGGTTTATATATATATATATATATATATATATATATATATATATATATATATATATATATATATATATATATATATATATATATATATATATATATATATATATATATCTGTGAGCACACAAACAACTTTAGGAAGTGACAGGAAAAATCTGGTATGTATGGAAATGTAGTGGGTGAATAATGTGTATGATGCATAATACGATGTTATGCTGAAATAAATGCCCTTCTCCACTCAAAGCATTTCTAAGGATGCTGATTTTTAGAAGGCAGCTATGTGACGCTGAGATGCTAAACGAGAACATGGTTTGTGTAACATTAGGAACACATTATTAGCTGTTTGATACCTTAGTCAATCCAAAGGCTAATCATATCAATTACCGTTATGTGTCCGACATTGTAGAGAGCGATACATAAAATGCGTTACCATTCTGATACATCGACTTGTAGACAAGCCTGTATAATTCACTCTTCCACTTCTTCTGGATCAGTTTCTGGTTCAAACATATATGGGTGAATTAAACCAGTGTTTCCACTTGCCATTGTGCAGCGTTTACTGCAGTAAAGTTGACTGAGTGGATCAGGTAGTCCGAGCTTGAGCGAGTAAGTGCAGACGGGGACTAATTTGCATATTCATAGGTCCACGTATACTAAATGTAGAGTTACATGAAGAAATTTTCACAGAAAAAATTTAAGTATGTAATTTTGTTTATCAAATATGAGTTTTAAAGGATAAAAGGATTGACTGCAGGGGGACTTTAAGGATGTTGACTTTCTTAAAAAATCTCTTATAAAAAAATTCTGTGGCATTTACTAGCATTACCTTGAGGATGCTGGATAACTTGTTGAAAACCAGTGTTTTATACAATTTATTTCAAAGTTAGAAGCTTTACTGTTTTTAAACGCTGTGCTGTTTTATTTCTGCACTATAACTGCAAACACAAAAATAAAAAGGAAAAAACAGACTTATCAGACATAATGCCACAAATGCTATTAAAGTACTTGTAATGAACCAAGACTGGTCTGTTTTACATCTACATGCTCTCTCTTGCTATCTCTTTGAAGATGAGGACAAAAGAAAGAATGGTTGTGATTCATGTAGATTTCATTGGATACTAATAATAACTCGGGCAGATTTTTCATCTTCGCTTAATGTGACGTCTGATTTAGGTCAGTCATTAGTCTTCAGATGGCTCATTAATTCCTCTTTTTGTCTTCTTGCATGTTTAAAATGACCTTCATATGTTATTTTGATCTTTTAGGTATAGAACGGACATCATTAGGATGAAAAGTTCTTTTTGTGCCTATTGCAGCAGATAAGATTTGTGTCACCTGACTGCTCTATTTCTGGACCTGATGAGCTCTCTGCTTCCTGTAGGTACATGATGAACGTGACCTGGGATGGCAGAGATTTGTCCTTCACCGAGGACGGTTACCAAGTGCATCCCAAACTGGTGGTGATCGTGTTGAACAAGGACAGAGAGTGGGAAAAGGTAAGGCCGCCGAAAACAACTGACCTTCTTAACTGCGTCATTATAATTTCATTATAACCCCTCCAAGCAAAGCGTCATTAACAACTGTTCACACAATATTAGTACCCATGAATCCGCCATCTTAATTACACCCTGGAACGATGTAAAAGTGTGTCAGTGCGGTAATTACCTCAGACACACACTGCCAGAGTCTGCAAATTCAAAGGTGTAATTAGGGCCTGTTTTTTTCCTTTTAGACTGTGATCCAGTCCGAGCCCAAACATGAACGGGAATACACATGTGTGCATTAGGGCTGGTATCATGGATGAGCGTGTTCTTTTTTTTTTTTTTTTTGTTCTAGAGAGAATGCGGTTCAATAAAACCAGAGTGGGAGGAATAATTGGAAAAGCAAAACAATGGGAGAAATTGATTTGTGGAGTTCGCTCTGCAAATCAATCGATATCGGTGGGAGTCTAATTGACAGAATAAGGCTCGCACTGAGAGATGGACTCGGTTATGAATACACATCCATGCGGCAAAAGGCAAATTTGCTCTGATTAGGCTTTTTGATCTCTTGTTGGGAGAGCATAAAGATCATCAGCGATATTAAAACATCCCAAAGAAATTGCGTTATTTTGAGTGGAATCCGCATACCAGTGGTCTGTCCTAATATAACTTCCTATTGCTCATTAAACGGTGGTTGTTTTGCAGATATGATATTGGGTTTGTATTACAGTAGGATAAAATACATTAAATGAGCTCCTAGAGGAGTTTAGGGCCTCATTATACATCTGAGTGTTAAAGCTTTCTTGTGGGCTCTGTATTATTCTTCTTGCTGTTTCAACTGTCGATTGGGCTTTTGTAGTTTTATAAATCTGTAATAAATTGCATCCCATGTCGTTCAGCGCATTGGAACTAGATACTGTAGATTATTAGTGTTTAAAGCAGAATATAGTAGGTGGCAACAACATTCATTGTTCAAATTCTTTAAGTGTCTTGAAGTGAGAAAATGAATGTGCAGTCAAAATAGATTTTTTTTTTTTTTTATCATTTGAATAGGATTAAATCAGTCTTTGATACTTTTTTTTTTAAGTTTAAATTAAAGATCTTTTTGATCTTTGCCATTGCAATATTTTCCAAAATGCCAAATGGCAGTGTGGAGAAAATATCGGCTGAACCAACATGAAATGCAGTGAGAAGAAGTTTTATGATTCACTTGCCAGGTAGTTCATGTTCACTGTTTGTTTGCAAGAGGTGGAAAAAACAACAAAAACACTTAACAGCCAGTGTTTTATACTTTTGTCTTTTGTTCAAGTTAAGTTTAATCCAGGCTTAAAGGTGCAGTGTGTAAATTTTAGCGGCATCTAGCGGTGAGGTTGCGAATTGCAATATAGAGAAGCTACGGTGGCCAACACAGGACAAATATGTCATCATCAGAGACAGCAGAGAGTAGCTAGTCAAGCAAACACACTCTCTAGAGCAGTTTGTCCATTTAGGGATAAAGTGGCGACTTAAAGGGTTAGTTCACCCAAAAATGAAAATTATGTCATTAATGACTCACCCTCATGTCGTTCCAAACCCATAAGACCTTCGTTCATCTTCAGAACACAGTTTAAGATATTTTAGATTTAGTCCGAGAGCTTTCTGTCCCTTCATTGTAAATGTATGTACGGTAGACTGTCCATGTCCAGAAAGGTAATAAAAACATCATCAAAGTTGTCCATGTGACATCAGTGGGTTAGTTAGAAGTTTTTGAAGCATCGAAAATACATTTTGGTCCAAAAATATCAAAAACTACGACTTTATTCAGCATTGTATTCTCTTCCGGAATCCTTTCCATTGATTTGATTCCATTGAATCCTTTCATCTGTCGGCGTTGGTAATGCACTTTTACGTCGTTGTTTTTGGCGATTAGGACATCTGCGACATGCACACTTACGCACCATTTTATAAAATATAGCAATACCAAAATACAAACAATGTAGAATAGCTTGAATACAGCGTGCGTCTCCCTCAGACTGTAAACGAAGCTCGGGCGCACCGGATAACACGTCAGCAGCGTCACTGCGGAGTCGTGAACCCGGATTGACAACAGACCCGGAAGAGAATACAATGCTGAATAAAGTCGTAGTTTTTGTTATTTTTGGACCAAAATGTATTTAGCTTCAAAAACTTCTAACTAACCCACTGATGTTACATAGACTAGTTTGATGATGTTTTTATTAGCTTTCTGGACATGGACAGTCTACCGTACAAACACTTTCAATGGAGGGACAGAAAGCTCTCGGACTAAATCTAAAATATCTTAAACTGTGTTCTGAATGAAGATCTTATGGGTTTGGAACGACATGAGGGTGAGTCATTAATGACATAATTTTCATTTTTGGGTGAACTAACCCTTTAACATGTGAGGGGACCCGTGGTGTATGTAGATAGAAATGGCTCATTCTAAGGTAATAAAAACATAATGGTTCTTTATACACCACTGAAAAAATTCTTATGTATATTATATTCCATTTCTGTCAATAGATCCTCCTAAAATTTACACATTGCACCTTTAATTATTCAGAGCTCGGCCAATACAAACATATATTCATTTATTGTGTATTTTTCTCACTGTATTCCATGCTACTTTTAGTTGACATTTTTATTTATCTGTGTACTGATTCATATCAAGTTCTACAGTTTAGTTCATGAAGTAGGTCATCCTACAAAATCCTTCATCCATCAAATAAGCATAAACTCTGAAACCAGCGATCCTCAGCGTGGTCAGAGCCGATTCAATGAGATGCAGCACTGGCCAAAAGTGAAATGAACTGCACAAGAGAGGCTGAAACTGATACCGCAAATTAACTCTCTCCCTCCTCCACATGCACAGTCTCTCTCTCACTCGTACTTTCAATCTCGATCCAATTATGATATTGTGTCGCATCTCAATGAATCGTGACATGTGTTGCAATGCATACGGTACCTTGAGCTAGTTGTCGACAGTCAGTCAGAAATGCATGGTACTTTGGTATGATAGTTTTATTCAGCAAGGATGCGTTAAAATGATCAAAAGTGACAGTACAGAAGTTTAAAATGTTACAAAGGTTTCTTTTTCAAATAAATGCTGTTCTTTTGCACTTTCTATTCATCCAAGAATTCTGAAAAAATTTATCATGGATTCCATAAATCTTACTATTTACAAATATTACGCAGCACAACTGTTTCTGCTTCAACTTTGATAAGAAATGTTTCTTAAGCAGCAAATCATCATATTAGAATGATTTCTGAAGGATCATGTGACACTGAAGACTGGAGTAATGATGCTGAAAATTCAGCTTTTCCATCACAGGAATAGATTATATTTTAAAATATGTTAAAATTGTTATTAACAGTTATTTTAAACATGTAATAATATTTGGTAACAGTTTAGTATGGGGAAAAATTACACACTTTTATCTAGTTGCTTATTAGCTTGCATTTTGGCTGTTTATTAGTACTTATAAAGCACAAATTAATGCCTTATTCTGCATGACCATATTCTAAATCCCTAAATCCTACACCTTACCTACTTAAACGCTACAACAACTACCTTACTAACTATTAATAAGCAGTAAATTAAGACTTTATTGAGGAAAAAGTCATAGTTAATAGTGAATGTGTGTTCCCCATACCAAAGTGTTACCTAATATTTCACAATATCACTGTTTTTACTGTATTTTTGATCAAATAAGTGCAGCCTTGTTGAACATACGAGACTTCTTTTTAAAAACATGTAAACAAAATCTTACTGACCCCAGACTTTTGTTTGGTAGTATATCATGGTATTTACATTTTTTCTGATGTCTACATGTATGGGCTCTGACTCTTTTGTGATGGCAGACGTCTCAGTTGTTGGACCTCAGTCACTCTAAAAATAGCCTTTGACTCTTTGCACTCTGCGCTTGCCAGTGGCCATGTACAAACGTAACGCTCTCCTCCCTCCTTTTATCAGGGAGCTGACAGCTGCAAAGATCAAGCTGCTATGGTGCCAAATTAAATCCACATGAAAGTAATTACATTAATTAATTCCATGTCAAGTTGCCTCTTGTTGATGTTGATTAAAGCAGATAAAATGTTGAATTGGTTGTCACTCTGGCTGTGTGCTGTCACATATTATTTTTCGCCTTTGGTCAGAGTTTTGGAAACAGATGACAGAAAACATTGGAGTGCAAATGTTAGGAAAAGAATTACAACTTAGTTGAAAATAACCACACAAATGTGGTCCGACCTCATGGTAGACCACTAACTGCCTACTGACTCATCAGTGAACCTTCCCAATAGGGTTTCATCTCAGTGGAT
Organism: Chanodichthys erythropterus; assembly: GCF_024489055.1. Classification (NCBI taxonomy): domain Eukaryota; kingdom Metazoa; phylum Chordata; class Actinopteri; order Cypriniformes; family Xenocyprididae; genus Chanodichthys; species Chanodichthys erythropterus. Next base: position 32,896,979 of record NC_090223.1, read on the forward strand.
TGAAAAGATGCCACTCTCAGGGATGAAATAGCTTCATTGTGGTGGACAGAAGAAAGACAATCAAAAAATCATAAAGGAGAATAGCTTGAAGACATGACCCTGAAACCACAGGACCGTTGGGAACTCTTAAAACCCTTTAGGAGGACATACAGGGGCAGGCAGAGTTACATGTCAAACGTGTAGCTCTAAGGAACATAACCGCAGAGTAATGCAGTTTGACACCACACTATGTTGATATTAATCTGACAAAGCCTATTCATCAGTGCGAACTGTTGGCAGAGCGAAGACAAAAGCACGGGGCAGATTTACAGCCCGGTTGAACCAAAGCAATATCTCACACCTTGCCCTGACGACATGTTCACGTGGCCATTAGTGTGCAGCACGTCATAAAGCATATTGCACAAAGACTACACTATCAGCAGTAACTGAGCACAACAGCTATGCAGAATAACACTGATCTTGCATCGTGCTGTAAAAGTGTAAATGCATAGGACTGTAAATGCATAGTCCTGTAAAAGCCTTAAACAATGTTCCTTTATCAGGGAACAGGTCATAAACCTGGATTTAGCACACGTTATTTTCCAAATGTTGCTGTACACACGAAACATGCACACATTCAATAATCCACCTTTACTGGCATGATTGTATGCATATTTGTTTCAGTTTGGATGTCAAGACAGACAATTTTAATGTAGCACATTTTGTCAAGTTTTTATAATATGCTGGGTTTCGATAGTTATCAGTGTTTTGATGTACTGTAAAAACACTTAAAAGGGATAAAACAAAACTGATTCACCAGGGTTGTTCAAAATTCAGACAGATTTCCATTCATTAATGTTAATATGAATTTGGCAATATGCATAAAAATGCAGGATGGAAACAAAAAAATGCAGTAAATTTCCAGAATACTCATGATAAGAGATGCAGATGTGCTAGGACACATCATCATTAATGCATCCTGGGGTCATTGGGTGTTTGGGTTCTTACAACATCAGACACCCTCGCCCACCTAGTTAATTTCCTACTCATAATCTATGCACTTTTTTTCTCATCTTGCATTTTTATGTAGTATTGCAAAATGTGCATAAAAATATAGATGGGCTACTGTATAAACTATATTTTTTCATATAGTCATTAGTATAAATTTAAAATAACTTCCACATCGCCAATGGTTTCTGTCGCTCGCTTATGTGACCAAAATTCATCCATCGACTTTAACTCGAAAAAGAATGATATCCATTTGTTTTTATTTTGTGTGAACATCCCTTTATGCTTTAGTGCTGCCGGAGTAGCACCAGTCAAGAAGTTGGGCATGTTCTCCACTAGAGCACTGGGAAATCTTTGGAAATTTGTTTAAGCTACCTTCAGAACTACAGTTATGTAGATATGAAAGATGTAATATATTGGTTTTTGGCTGTAAATGCCAGTGTCTGTGTGAAACAATGTTTATTAATGATATTACAACTTTGTAGGCTGCCGTGAAAGCAGTTTACACAATTTTTGCACTCATTTTCATTTACCAAGTATGTGAATGTGATTAGACTGCTCTGCAAGTTATGTCTGGGCAGCTCTGCCAGACACAAACATCTGTTTGTTCTATGTTTGTTTCAACTGATCTTATTGTGACTGGAACGGTTTTGTTGTCATCATGACTCAGTCAGGAATGTCTGTCGCCTCTGAGCTTCTTATTTCTCAAGCTTTTTTGTGTGTGTGTGCATTCATTAAAATGCCAAAATAGATGCATTAATGAAAAGTAGGCAAAGTCTTGTTTCGCTGCTTCTCTCATTATTAGTACAGGCGGGTTAACGCTTTATTTTGACAACTGTTTGTGTTCTGTCAGAGTAGACTGTTGGAGTAATTGCTCTGTTCTTTATTCCAAGTACCAGTTTTAGATGACAACACAAACCAAACAAAGTTGCAGTTAGTATGTCATACACTAGTGTTATTGTGTTTTTAAATGGATAGGTCACTGGTGTCGTAATAACCATTTTACTTCTTTGAAAAAAAACCAAAAACAGTATTTCTAGTTGTGCAAAGAAACGCTTCCAGTGTGACTGACATTTCGGAGTAAATACAGGAGCCATAATTTCAGGTCAAGTAAAGTAAAGTAAATATCACCATTGATCTGCTCATATCATACCCTCTTTCAGTTTGAGAAATAACTATAATTTATTAGTTTTGAAGAATAAAAAAAAATAAACCAACATGAAAAAACCTCGGTGGAGTTAAACTTGAAAAATTGTGTATATTGACATCTTTCCACGTTTGAAACAACATTGATTCTCATGTTCATTCATGTTTCTTTGATGCTGTAAATGGACTGGATATATATATAAGCTGCCATTGATGTAAATGTTATGGTCAGTGTAATATGGAATGGACAAAAAAAAGTCTTAAGTCTCGACCTCACAAAACCACCAATCATTTTGCATTCAAGCCAAACAGGCAGTGCTGGCAAGACCCTGCTCCAGCTGCTGTGTTGAGGGCTGGTCTGAATGCCTATTAGAGATGAAGGAGCGATGAAGAAGGCTCCAGAACCCGAGGCTTGATGAGGTCGGCATGGCTCTATATGGGCTGTTTGTTTTCGGGGGGGGGGGTTGAGCTACACTGTGTTTCTGTTTTGACGCCAAGCGGGAGAGAAGTGCTCTCATGGAGAGCCAGGAGGAGAACATGATTGGCTAATTAAAACAGATGAAGTCTGAGCATCTTGGCTGCTGATGGGCCTCTTCAATGCCTGGAAGTGACTGGTACAGTCAGGGGCCACATGGCCACTCGTTTCGGTCTTACAGGGGCAGCAGTGTGTGTGTGTGTGTGCGTGTGTGTGTGTGTGGCACGTACTGCCCACATAACAGTGTGAGTCTCAGTATGAATCATGAAACACACAGTCTGTGATGTGCAAAGTGCTGCTGAATCATACATAGACAAGTCAGTAAATAATTAACATTATAATCTGGGCTTTGTACTTACATATTCATGAATCTAATACAGTGTTTAGACCATCTAATTTAGTTGTCTGCCACCCGTGTCCAATGCTTGAAAAGTGTGTTTGTTACCACACCTGAAGCAAACATCCGTAAGCTCATCCCTGTGAGTGTATAGCGCAGATATTATTGCAGCCAGTGAACTTGGAAATCATCTGAACCCTGAGTTAATCAAAATCTGATCCCCGAGATCTGCTGGACTGTGGCTCGCTGTAGTTTGCCCTCAGAATTTCATCTATTGACAGAGCTGCTGCAAGGGGCCATGCCGCTGAACCTTTGGGCACCTTAGCTGAGAAAGATATTTATCTGAGTGATCTCTCCATGACAGAGGATTGACTGCTAGATGAAAGAATGATTTGGGAGCTTGAGGGGCGTAATTGCTGGTCAAGTAACAGTCAACATACTGAATTTCTTTCTGTCTGTCTTTTCCTGTCACATGCACATACATAGAACAAAACGAGAGTTTGCTCACCAAGTATGATGTGGTGGGATGCCCTCAGGACTTTCTTGCAACTGAATCTGTTTAAGGCAGTTGTTGTAAACTATGTAAGTGTGAAATGGATACCGCTGCCATTTTTGAAAATGACTGTGCCACCCGGGCAATTGCTGGTGTCTGACCTTCTAAAGAAGAAAAAGAAGGAAGACACATATAGTCTTTGATTTTTTTAATCTCTTTTCATAACTCATGTAACTTCTTAATACCTTGCTAAATTTGCTCATTCATTTTTACTTTGAACTGTTATATTAATTTTATCTTATTTTATTTAAATTTAAATTACTGTTTTTATTTGTTTTATTTTATTTGTTAATACTAGTTATGTTTTGCTCTATTGTGATTTGACTTTATTTTATTTTACTTATTGAGCATTGATTTGACAAAACAAATGTGAAGTATTTGTAATGCCAATAACGAAAACTAAATTGGAACTGAAAGAAAGAAAGAAAGAAAGAAAGAAAGAAAGAAAGAAAGAAAGAAAGAAAGAAAGAAAGAAAGAAAGAAAGAAAGAAAGAAAGAAAGAAAGAAAGAAAGAAAGAAAGAAAGAAAAATAAATAAGTAATGAACAACCGGAAGAAAGAAACAATTAATGAAGAAAGAAACAATAAATTAACAACTGAAAGAAAGAAAGAATTCATGAACAAATGAAAGAAAAGAAATGAACAAACGAAAGAAACAAAGAAACAATTAACAAACAACCGAAAGAAAGACAAAAATGAAAGAAAGAAATAATTAATGAACAAACAAAAGAAAGAAAATTAATGAACAACAGAAAGAAGAGATGAACAAATGAAAGAAAGAATTAATGAACAACCAACAGAAAAGAAAGAAAGAATTCATGAACAAACAAAAGAAAGAATTAATGAACAAATGAAAGAAAAGAAATGAACAAACGAAAGAAAGAAAGAAAGAAACAATTAACGAACAACCGAAAGAAAGACAAAGAACGAGAAAGAATTAATGAAAAAACAACAGAAAGAAAGAAACAATTAATGAACAACCAAAAGAAAGAAAGAATGAAACAATTAATGAACAAACAACAGAAAGAAAGAAAGAATTCATGAACAACAGAAAGAAGGGATGAACAAATGAAAGAAAGAAAGAATTAATGGACAACAGAAAGAAAGAAAGAAAGAAAGAAAGAAAGAAAGAAAGAAAGAAAGAAAGAAAGAAAGAAAGAAAGAAAGAAAGAAAGAAAGATATAAACACAGACAGAGCTGTGAGCTTCAGCAGGGTTTGTGCTCCTGCACTGGCTTTGACTCCTCCAGCAGAGATAAGGTGTAATTCTCTTTAGTAAGCCTGGTGTGCTTCTCTTCACCTCCACTGTCCGTCATACTTACAGCCGTGCCCCTCTCCATCTCCACCCCTCACTACACTGACAATCACAGCTCTGCCCTTCATAGCCACTGCGTTCTGCTGTGGAGATACTCTTGATGATGTGCTCGTCTGCTGCCTAATTTAACGCACTATCAAATCAACAAAGTTGGACTGATGGGACGGTCAAGACTCGCTGCATGTTGTCATGGTCAACAGTGAAGTGCTGTGCTCGGTCTGATAGCAGAAATTCTCATTCCTCCAATCACTGTTCACCATGCCGCCTGGACACAGGAAAGCAACACAACAGATCCTCTTACCGGGGCTGGCATTTTATTAAACATTTCACAGATGCTTTTATCCTTTCAGTGACAGCCGCCCTAGAGTAACCTGGGGTTAAGAGTTGGATTGCCCGCCCCGCCCTGAGAGCCCTATGGCCCACCATACATGATAGAGCTTGACCTGGTATTTTTCATTTCTATTTGACCACTACGTCACACCAACCCCAGGTTTAAAAAGAACACAAACTGCTGAACATTCGAGAAGATATCTTTGGGTCATTTAGCATTCACTCCCTTTTTTAAAGTTATACCATCGGTTCTCATTTCTTTTGTTACTTTGAAACAAACAACAACAACAAAAAAAGGTTTGTGCCCTTCTTTCTCTCATGTTAACATAATCTGATCAACTGTTAGTACCGTTTCAAAATGTTGCCACCTATAATGTTAATTAAAAAAAATATTATCTAGCAGTGTATGTCATGTTATCTTGTTATTTTATGTTGTCATTTTACAGTATGTCACAATATGTTACGCTATGTTGCAGTGTGTTGTCATTTTACAGTATGTTATGTTCTCTTACATTTACACTTCACAGTGACTTACAAATGAGGAACATCACAAGCAACATCGCAAGTATACAGTATATGTTATTTTAATGTTATATTGTCAAATTCTAACACAAGTTTTTAGTTATTAGTTATTTTTAATAATCGTTGTGAGAAACATTAAATGAAGTTTTGTATCACATTTTCTTTTAGAATAATGAAAATATCTTTACTGGCAAAAACGAAAACTGCATATGTTCTTTAAATATTTCACTGTTTTGTTCAAAATTTAATTGATATTTTTTCAGCAGACCTATTATTGTTCTGTTATTTTCTAAATACTATCAATGTTGCAAAAAAGTACCAATATTACAATTATAGTTTTGAAAATATTCCAAAACAAATGAACAAATAAACAAAAAGACACTACTCTGAAGGAAGTAATTTTATATATACTACCATTCAAAAGTTTGGGGTCTTTAATATTTTGTCACGTTTTTACGGGCGAGGACTCCGATGCATGGGGGAAAACAGGACTGGCAGCTGTTTTTTGCAGAACAAGAGCAGGGCATGAGAGGGTGCATACAATGAAAAACTAGCACAGGGCTGCAAACACAAAGAGAGTATAAAAATTGGAGAGGAAATTAGGAGGGTGACGAGGTTAAGCAGTAGGTAACAAGAAGGACAGGGATAAGACCATAGGCAGGAGAGCACATGGCACATAGAAACAAACATGACAAATACAAGAGCACATGGCCAGTAAACACAATCACAATCCATGTGCTCCAACAAAACATGACACGAACATTGCTGCCAATGAGAGCTCTCACCGACTGCATCTGCGTGTCTGTACAAAACATGACAACATGAAAGCATGTGGGCAATGAAAAACATGAGCCAAACATGAGAAAACAAACCAGGTGCTCTACAAAAACACACGAGACAAGAGCACTTAAGTGAATGAACACTCAACCCATGCGCTTACAACAAGAGACAAAACATGGAGCATGAATGTTCAAACCCTGACACTGATCTGAAAACGAACTAGACAGTGTCTGGATCTAAACACTATGCTCCACACAACATACAAAGCATCAAGCGGGTGGTAGAGCATGACTCGAGCAAACTCGAAACTGCATGTCCACACAAAGACAAGACGATTGGAGTGTCCGGGCTCGGTCTGAACCCTGAAAAAATCTTATGCTCATCTAGGCTGCGTTTATTTGATGAAAAATACAGAAAAAAAAAAAAAAATTAACTGTTTTCTATTTTAATATATTTTAAAATGTAATTTATTCCTGTGACGGCAAAGCTGAACGTTCAGCATCATAACTCCAGTATTCAGTGTCACATGATCCTTCAGAAATCAGTCTAATACGATGATTTGCTGCTCAGTAAACATTTCTGATTATGATAAGTGTTAAAAAAAAAGTTGTGCTGCTTGATATTTTTGTGGAAACTGTGTTTTTTTTCTGTTTTTTTTTTTAATGAATAGAAAGATCAAAGAATGGCATTGATTTGAAAAAAAAAAAAAAACTTTTGTAATATTATGAATGCCTTTACTGTCACTTTTGATCAATTTAATGTGCCATTAATGAATAAAAGCATATTTCCCCCCCTTAAAACAATCTTACTGACACAAAAACATTGAACAAAGGTTTTTTTTTAATTCATTAATGTGATTTTTTTTTAGTGCTGTCAAATTTAGCAAGTTAACACGTGATTAATTTTTTCCAGTTTAACGCATTAAAAATATTTAACGCAATTAACGCAGCATACGTTTTTTTCCGGCATAATTTGGCTAGCGTTACATTATATTATCACACTCTTGTTAATGCAAATGCTTTAAAATCATTCAAGCACTACAAGACAAAAGAGAAAGCGCTGTCTGAATGTCCTGACATGCACACAACGCACAGACAGTGCGCCAGTATCAAGTTCTCTTTTGCGATTAAACAAACAATAACACAGAGAATTATGTCAGAATGCCCATTTTGTCAAATTATCATAAGAACAGTATTAAATTAGTTAAATTAAGTCTTAAATGAACTTGTGAGAAAATGAGATGCACGTGACAGCATGTCAGATCCGCGTCATGTTCGGCAACGTCAGGTCTTAAATTCACAGCAGCCCAATAAAATAAACCAGTTGCTGTGATGTCTGTCATTAATGTTAATCAAAGAACAAAGGTGACAGAGAAAATTGTAGCTTTAATAAGGATTAATCTATATTTATTTTATAATTTATGCAGTAAAAACTGTGAAGTGTTTGATAACTTTATTCAGTTTCTGTATATTTCCTACCTGTTAGACAGGTAAGGCCACAGGTAAATATGTCATTTATTATAATTGGTTTATGTGAAGATTGTTTTAAGTTCACTTAAATTAAAAGTATTTTTTAAAGCCTAATAAATGTTGAAATTGATAGCTTTTAATACTGCAGGCTATCATTAATGTTTAAAAAAAAAACATTTCATAGATATTAGTACCTTTATTAGTATCTGTGATACTGGCCTTCATTCATAAAAAGATGCCATTACAACAAATATTTAATTTATATTATAAAATATACTGTTTTTAAGTTGTTTCTACATTCATTTGGAAATTATTACAATATAAAAATATTGTATATATAATATAACTCAAATGATTAATTACATAAAAATGTGCGATTAATAAGTTAATTTTTTTAATCGATTGACAGCACATTTTTTCAACAATTCTTTTATTCATGTTTATTTAAAGGTGCCCTAGATTCAAAAATGTAATTTACCTCGGCATAGTTAAATAACAAGAGTTAGTGAGTCTTAAACACCATTGTTTCCTCCTTCTTATATAAATCTCATTTGTTTAAAAGACCTCCGAAGAACAGGCGAATCTCAACATAACACTGACTGTTACGTAACAGAGTGTACACCCCTAATATTAGCATATGCCAGCCCATGTTCCCAACATTATGAAAGGCATTAGACAAGGGCAGCCAGTAACGTCTGGATCTGCACAGGTGAATCAACAGACTAGGTAAGCAAGCAAGAACAATAGCAAAAAATGGCAGATGGAGCAATAATAACTGACATGATTAATGATATCATGATATTTTTAGTGATATTTGTGAATTGTCTTTCTAAATGTTTTGTTAGCATGTTGCTAATGTACTGTTAAATGTGGTTAAAGTTACCATTGTTTCTTACAGCCGTTGCTATTTTCATTTTTAAACACTTGCAGTCTGTATAATTCATAAACACAACTTCATTCTTTATAAATCTCTCTCAACAGTGTAGCATTAGCCGTTAGCTACGGAGCATATAGCCTCAAACTCATTCAGAATCAAATGTAAACATCAAAATAAACACTGTACTTACGCGAATAGACATGCTGCATGACGAACACTTTGTAAAGATCCATTTTTGAGGGTTATATTAGTTGTTTTAAACTTTTTTTTTTGTTGTTTAAGGCAAGCGTGAGCTCTTGGGGCATGGAGCACCAGATTTAAAGGGCCACACACCCTGAATCAGCTCATTTATAATGATGTCCCAAAATAGGCAGTTAAAAAAAATGAATTTAAAAAAATCTATAGGGTATTTTGAGCTGAAACTTCACAGACACATTCAGGGGACACCTTAGACTTATATTACATCTTTTAAAAAAAAGTTCTAGGGCACCTTTAAGTTCAGTGCAGTGGGCATTACTTTTTAAGTGTATCAGCAATGCAGCAGATTTGAATGTGAAAAATCGAGTGAGATTTCATAAGTAGGTATCCTGCTGGAATATCTTTCACTTTGAGAAAGAAAATCTCAATGAGAAGTATGCTAGATGTTTTCCAGTACTTATCTGTATCCGTAGTAAAGTCAAGCATGTGATCCTGTGGAGAGCTGAAACGTGATCCTAGTGCGGCTTCTCCATACTGTGTAATTATTGGTGTCACCGTGAGCTATCTGCCTCAGCAAACAAGACAAGAAGAACGAGCGCAAACATTTAGGCGGCGTAATGCAGGTGTGACCGGCGGTTTCACCACACAGCTGTCTGTGTGTCTGTATGGGGAGAAGTCGTGTTCGAAATAAAGCCATCAGAATTCAGCGCATACTTGAGTCCCCTAAGAAGAGATTTAGCAGGAGAAGGATTGAGAAGGCGGCCGTCTCGAGACTTCAGCTTTTTTTCTCTTGAATAATTGTTTATACAAATGGGTTTTATTTTATAGTGGAGGCGTTGAATGTTTTAAGAATGGTGCAGGGCATTAGGAGGGAGTGCAACAGAGGTGTTTTTGACTACTGATGAGCTGAAATGATGCACAAGTGCCCTCCATCTCCTCAAAAATTATGCAGAAAGCCTTTCCATTCTGTCTTTGTCTGTCACTTTCGCTCTTCCCCTCGCTCCCTTCGCTCCCGGCCTTGGCGGCCGTGTGGCAAATTGCTTGTGTTGTGTAATTTACTCGGGGGCTGAAGATTCCCGTCAGGAATCCCTTCTGGGGGGTCAACTCTGTCCTACTCATCTCTGCACAGGGCGGCCTCTTGATATTGCCCATAAATCTGGGTATCGCTGATTATTTTGATACTATTGTCCGACAGAGTAATGGAATGTCGGCCCCCTTAAAGTAATCCTCCTATCTGCGTGACCTACCCGAGACCTGCGGTGAATTGGCCTGGCCGCTAAGCCGTGGACTATAGTAGCAAGAAATAAGCTGCTGTCCTGCTTCTATTCTTCTTCTCCTTCTTTTTCACCCTGAGCAAGAGAGGGAGAATACAAGTGCTGTACTATAGCATTCAACCTGTACTGCTGTCACCTTGAAAAACAGCCCTCATTTTTCACCGCTGTGTTTCTTTTCAATTTAGGCAGCCAAAAAAAACACACAACTCCCCCAAGCCCTTCCCCCAATGTGCTTTTCATATTGTTCAGTCAGGGCTCATTAAAACGTTGAGTCATCATTGAACTGTGCCAGGACTTTTAGTCGATGGCAGGATGAAGCGTTTAATATGTGTGAATGCTCAGTGTATTAGGCAGATTGTGTTTATAGACTAAATGGCCGAGATTATGATTTTATTTTTCCTGTAACTTCTCAGTCGTTATGTAATAGTTCACCCAGGAATGAAACTTGTCATCATTTACCCAATGTCATGACATTCAAAAGCCATTATGATTTCTTTGTACTCTGTGTGTATCAAACTCTGTTCACTATAGTGAAAGTTAATGAAAACTAGAGCTGTCAAGGTTCCAAAATGACAAAAAGGCATCATAAAAGTGGTTCATGTGGCTTGTGCGTTATATAATTCATACGATAAGCTTTATGTGCGGAACAGATTATAATTTAAGGGACTGATTGTCTACATCTTCGTTAGACTGATCACTGAGTCAGTTGAATATAAGAACCGAATCAGTCAGAGTTATGGGAACTGGATCAAACAATTCATTGAAAAGATCTCTTTTATTATTATTATTATTTCAAAAAAGGGACAGTGTACATTTAATCTGACTCAAAAGAATGAAACGTTCACATATCGGGCATTGTTACTTCTCTCATGAACTCTCATAAATACGCAACCCCACACATGTTGTGAAAAAGAATTAAGAATTCATTCCCACTTCTTATTCTGTTCCCTAAATTGTGGCCATGTTGTACTTATTTATTCCATTGTTTTTGTTAAATAGTGGCCAAGATTTAACTGAATTAAAATGATGGAATGAATAAGTACAATGTGGACACAATTTAAAGGTGCTGTATGTAAGTTTTGACTGTACTAAAGCATAAAAATACCATAATATGTTTGCAGATATTTAGGAAACATGCTTGTTCACATACTCATTTCTCTGAAAACCATTGCTACAGACAGTTATTTTACTTTGAAATTTGTGTTCTGTGTCAGAATTTCTGGGGGTTTTGTTTTGGTCTGTGCAAGCACAATTTACCCAATCATATTTCGCCACCCCGGTATGCCAGTTGGCGGAAAACACATGCAGCATATTGCAGCCGTGAACAAACTGGGTCAGAGATTGCAGATTCTACCCGACCTAAAAAGCCTCAGCATCCATCTAAAAATCCCTATGAATAGAAGCATATTAAAACGTGATATCAGCTCATCATAAATCAATAAATCAACTCATCAACTTCTCCTCACCTTTCAGTGTCAATTGATCTCGCTCCTGTTGCATGTTCTCAAACTGGCAACCCTCAAGAGCATCAAGTCTCAGGAGGAGGGGGCGGGGCAAACAATATTTTGAATTTGGACTGCAGTACCCATTTCAACCACTAGCTGTCTTTCTTATATACCACACCTTTAACTAAAACGAGGGAATGAATTAGTAAGATGTGGCCACTATGTAACAAAAAAAAAGAACAATATATATAAATTGTGGCCACAATTCAGTACACTGTAAAAATAAATCAATGAAATTAAATAAGGCCCTATGTTGTTAATATGAAGAAATTTGTCATATTGATTTTTCACAGATGTTTTACCTGTATTTTGAATCACAGACTATTGTGTTTTAAGAGTTGGGGGAAGCCCCGCCCATGACTGGTGACATCATTTCCATTTCCGTTTCCTCGCTATAGCGGCTGGAGATATACAATGTCTGTGCCAAAAACATTACAAATGTTCTGTTATTGGTTGTACCAAGGAACATAAGAGTCTCCGTAGACTCTCGGCTTATGAGCCAATGAGGACACCATGGTTGAATTTCATTTATGAAGAAAATGTGAAGAAAGTCAGAAAAGTGTTATATATTTGCACAAATCATTTTACACAGGACTGCTTCACAAACAAGGGTGGGTTCAACACTGGATTTGCACAAAGGATTTGTACAAAAGACATGCTAGTCGTTGAATTGAATCAAGTCTCTCCATCAGTGTCCGACTCCGGTTTGAACAATGTAAGGCTGAACACCGCTACTGACAATTTCTGACATTTTTTACTGCGTGAGATTCTCCAGTTTTGTTGTTGATGAGTATCCGAAGTGTGAGCTGTTAAAGCTCCGCCCTCTTCTGGAAAGGGGGCCAGGAGCAGCAACTCATTTGCATTTAAAGGGACACACAAAAATGCCGTGTTTTTGCTCTTACCCAAGTTGGGGCAAATTCGAGAAGCTATAATAAATGATCTGTGGTGTATTTTGAGCTGAAACTTCACAGACACATATTAGGGACACCAGAAACTTATATTACATTTTGTGAAAAGTGGCATAATAGGTCCCCTTTAAAGATATTTGGCAAAGGTCAAAATACATGAAGAGAAGCAATGTGAAAATGTACCACAATCACATGCGTTTTTATGCGAATGGGATTCAATTTCTCAAAGGGCCTCCAAGTTACTAAAAAATTGTAGGTAATTTGCTTTGTCATTTTTACCCGAGGTTGTAAGAGAAAAAATTTGATTCGGTCAGGGTTAAAATCACAAAGTACGTCTGAAACACAAATTTGCCTAAAATCCTAAAGGAAAACTATTCCCATCTGAATAGGCTTTAGCTGGCTGGCGTGATGGAGCATAACCAAATGGATCGCCCAGGCTCAAGTGTCAGTAAATAGACTAAAATGACGTCTGAAACTGAGCAGGTCATTATGCAGGCAGTATGGGTGATGCTGTGGCAAAACTGTGGCTGAGAGGCAGTTCATCAGACAGTGTCACTGATTTTAATTAAAGAGTGGGTCACTGTAAATTGTGACCATAGGCTGTAATGAAAACGACTGCGCAGCAGCACCTCATGACGCACATTAGAGCCTTGTTGTCCTTTATTCCGCTGCTTATCTTGCTTTAACTCTCTCTCTCTCTCCCATGTTTATGTCTACACAGTCCAGCTCTCCTCTAGCATCACTGAACTATAAATAATCAACGCCTTACGTTTAAAGCAGATCCATCCTCCTCAGATGTTACGGAGGAGTTTGGTTTTCTGGAGCTAATTACAGCTTCAGCCTCCGTGATTAAACTCTGCCCCAACTTTGATTGGCAGCCAGAGAATCTGTTGTCGCTGTCTCATGTTGGCTGAATGCTGGATCTTGGATCCACATGGGACTTCAGCATAAGAACAACTGCTGCCCACACAGAAAACCCAGACTTGACTTGATGGATGGAGTCCACAGTTTGACAAACAAAAGAGAATATAATTGCTCTCTTAATGGGCTGAATAGTATGCACCACATAAACATAAGTGTGTTTCTTCCCTCTCTTTAATTGCTGGCCATTCAAATGACAAGATAAAAGAATAGTTCACTCATAATGAACAAGATGTTATCATTTTCTCACACTCATTGGACCTGCATGACTTTATTACATCTGTGGAACAAAAAAATATTACTGTAATTTTGAAGAATGTGCTGGTCTTTTTTATTCCGTGCAGAATGGGAGCGTATAGGTCACAAAAGTACCATAAAAGCATTACAATAGAAGTCCATATGACCAATCTGCCATTATCCAAGTCTTCAAATTCTGGTATATTCTGGTAAAGAAAGAAAATCTTGGAATGACATGAGATCGAATTTTCATTTTTAGGTATGCTGTTACTTTATGAAAGTTGGAGCATATTCTCATAGTCTCATGGGCATCGTTGTCCATCACTGTACCAAGACCATGTCAGTGAAAAGAATTTCATTTTTGTCAAGTTCTGCAGCACTGATATGAACAATTAATCAACCCTCAGGGTATGACTCCTACATCAGTACTCAGTACCCACATCGTAATTCACTTAAGCGTCTTTTGGCCCTGGTAATAAATGATGCTTGTAGAAATATATAGAGTGAAGTATCCAAGGTCAGTACTCTGCAGTGAGCTGCAGCTCTACCAGTGTGGAATTTTGAGTGGGCAGCGGCAGACACGTTGCTGAGTGTCAGCCGCTTTCAAGCTAGCTATTTGGTTAGCGCTTATGCGCACACAACCCCTCCCCTCTGCACAGGAGTCATTAATTATACCTCCTCAACCGAATTAGACATGGAGCGTTTTATCTTAATAGCTCTCTGCAAGCAAGCCTCCAGGATGGGCATTATACTGTTTTCATCTGGCGAAGGCGTTCTCATTCAATTCAATTCCTCTCTGTCGCTTTTGAGGGCAGAACATCTATGAAGGCTTGTCACAAACCTTCCTCATCCTCCTGAGGCCTGAAGGTGAAGCCAGAACCCTTGAATATTGTGTGACACTCATGTAATCACTCCTGAAGGGGTGAGACGTTGATTGGAATAGAAGCAGGTTGAGATCTACAAGCACAAAATCTATTTGCACCGTGACCATGGAAATGCACATCGCGCAAACAATTAAAATGCTAATTTCTCATCCCTGTGGTAAAGTGCTAATGACTTTTCTAGTCATCCAGCACCTAATAAATAGTTCCAAGTGAAGGTTACAGCATGCAATGTGGGAACCAGTTGAGGACAAATCTCTTTTTCCCATATCCTATATGCTGCTTGCACTGTGGGTCAGTGGTGCAGATCGATACTTAAACTGCAAAGTATACACGTATGTGAATTCACTGGCAATAGCCTGTTCCTATATTTTTATTTTATTTTATTATGCTGTTTGTGAGGAGACAGGCATGCATTCATTTAAAAAATACATTTAAAACAATTATTTATTATAATTTTTTATTATTTAATAATAATATTATAATTATTATTTTATGAAATTGATCAATGAATAATTTAATATTTTTTTTTTTATAAAAATATTATATTATAGCAACTATTGTAATAAAAACATTAAATTAAATTTAAAAAAAATGTATACATTTATTTTAATTGTCTGTAGTAAAATAAAATAATTGGGATTTTTTTTTTTTATGTGGGTCTGTCAAACATTTGTTAATACTGTATGTCAGCCGTTCATACTGGTGTTTCTACACTGTTAACCCAAATAAGTTGGCAAAACTCAAAAAATTTGAGGTAATCAGTTACGCACATCCTGATATTGCAGAGTTAGATGCATTCCTGGGTCAACATATTTTGTTGATCATGGAACAACATTCCAGTCTGAAAATTTAGTCTTAACCCTATTCCTACCCCTAAACCTAACCCTACCTATAAGTTATCCCAAAAATCAGAGGGAAATGATAGATGAATAACACTGATGTAGAAGCACCAATTCATGATTGGTGCTTCTACATTAGTGTCAAACTTGACATAATCTGTAAACTTGTCCCTCAAATCTGATTGATTTGAATGTTGTTCCAGGATCAACAAAAATGTTGACCCAGGAACATGTTGAACTCAGCAATATCAGGTTATGCAATCAGGCACATCAACTTTTCATCATTTTTAAGTTAAGAAATGTAATGTTTAAGTAAGCAGAACTTGCAGATTTTTATTTTACACTCATACATTTTAATTGCTCTTAACTTGAAATATTTGAGTAAGCTAATTCATATATTTAACTTGAAATTATCATGTAATCTCAACTCAAATATTTTTAGTAGTGGAAACTTGGCTAGCTTTAACTAGCTTATTCAATATGCTACCTTGCTAATTGGTAACACAATGCTTTGATAGCATAAGCATAGCATATCACTTGCTGACTAAGTACAGCAATATAAAACATTTAACATATATATGATCAGTCACGGAAAATAGGGACGCAAGTCAGTTCTGGGGCATTTTGAGTTAATCACAAATTCTGAAAGTGTAGTCTCCAAGCTTTCCAACGATGTGTAACACATGGAAATCTGATAATATTTGGAGAAGTTGTGGCCATTTGAAGGTAGGCACTCAAAAAAGCTCAAAGGGCAGAAAATGACCTAAATATTTTGCAGTTCTCGCCTGTTCTCACCTGCTGGGAGTGACAATAGGGCTCATTTACATCTCATATAGATAAGCCATACCCGCTGTAAAGCTGCATGGTTGCATAGCAACGGCAGACGCAACGGGAAAATCGGACCGCATACTATTAATAATAAAGGATAATGTGCATTGTAAATGTCAGTAATTTATCTTTTTTGACATTAGAACTTTTTGAACAGGATTCTGTGATAACCGTATAGTCCTGGTTTAGACCTCAGTTAGTGGTTAGACCTGGTTTGAGTCAAAGTATTAAAAAAATCCTGAACATTAAACTCTTCAATACTTATAATGCACATTTTACGGCTACGGATACGTTATACTTTTACTTACGTAGGAATTTAATCTGATACATTTACTATTACATTAGTAAATCCTTGTTAAGAAGTAGTAACTCGCTAAAATTATTAGCGTCACATTTCAATTCAAGAATAGTAAGGTTTACATGAGCTAAGTCATTCACACCAGTCAATTCAAGCAGTTGAAGCGTTATTCAAATTAACATGCTAACATTACCATCTAAAAGCCCATTATAGTAATGGGGGTTTTTGGCAAGTGATACGATGCTAATGATTACAATTAAAACAACAGTCCTGAGCTAGCTAATAACAATAGACACATGAGATAACGTGTAGCCTACGTGTTTTTTGAATGAACACAAAACGACAAACTTTGATGTTTATGGAAACTCACCCCATAAGAAACAGAAAAGATCTTGTTGCCTCCAATGAAATAAGTTGTTCGGGCACACTTTCTCTTTGTCGGGGTCTTCTTTGTGGATGTAACCATCTCCGAAGTTTGCACTATGCGTCTGTTTGCCTATATAATTCCAATAATTCGCATGTCCTGCCACTCTTTTTCCGCAGCTAAAGAATCCAGCCGTATGTTGTACTTCAAAACATTTTCGGTGTAACGGCCACGGTTCAGCTCGTCTGCGATATTCTTTGCGGCGTCCATCTTCATTAAATTTTGATATCAGCTAGAGCCGGCCAGAGCGCTGCATAAATAAGTAGCCACGCTTCCCTTGGAGGGCGGCGGCAATAACAAAAGAAACAAAAGCCGGCGTATCCGATTCCAGTATGGAAATACAAACAGACAATGACACGCCCCGACTGCAAGATAGAATCTCTGAAATACAAGCCGATTTCAACCTCAAAATGTACGCTTTTAAATAAACCAATACTGCTATCTAAAACATGGAGATGCTTCTTCATGATCTCAACTAACAGATTCTGCAAAAAAAATGAAAATCGGCAATTTTAAAAATAAAAAACGCCTCTTTCTCAGTTTGCTCAGTAGTTGTGCTGCCGACTTGTGTCCCTGGTTTCCATGACGGGTCACATATCTGTTCTCAAACTAAGCTCATGCTCTGCTACTGTTTGGGCCCCTTAAGTAGTCAGAGGCCCCCTTGGTTAGTTTGTGGCTGTAACCACCATAACCTCATTTCACCGTCATAGTAAACATGAACATAGTAAAGTCAAACGAAATAAGAAAACAAACTTACTTCTTTATTAAGAGCAGTAATACAATGAGGATGAAATTAAGCATCTTAATTTGGATTCTCTGCTTCATTGCTTCACAAAGCTCCCTTTTAATTATATTTATCTAATGAAGTCATTGAAATGCATAGCTGCAGCCTGCTTGCTTCATAGTGCGGCTGTTTTCATCACAGGCGCTACATTGCTTGTGTTGTTTTATTAGATTTTGAGTGACTCAAACACTGCCATTACTTAGTGTCTGGAGCACAAGTGCCTTTCTTCATCAATTTACTTTATCCAATTTCTTTGTCTTTTTCTCTCTCGCTTTGCAAGTTTCTTCTTGTTTAAGTGTCTTCTTGGTTTATGCATGGTTTTTAAAATATTCACTGTTCATAAAAAGGAAAGAACTTAACACAGAAGAGGCAGTATTTCACAAGGTTCACAGCTGGACTTAATGTCTCATTCATGTGTTATGTAGGATATTTAAAGCCCTTTGATTTCACTACTTTTTCATGAGCAAGGACATGGTTTTCAAAAATTATGGTTCACAGCTATGTGTAGCGCATGCACAATGTTCTGATTACATTCATACTACATAGAACATGGTTGCAAAGTCATTACTTATTCAAAAGAAGTATCTCCTCAGAGAGTATGCAATTTTCTGGTACCACTCTAGCTTCATTTGAAATTATTTGAAAGTGAAAGTGACATGGCCAAGTATGGTAACCTGTACTCAGAATTTGTCCTCTACCTTTAACCCATCTAAGTTAGTACACACACATTAGGAGTAGTGAACCCACACACACACGGAGCAGTCGGCAGCTATTTTGCTGTGGTTCCTGGGTAGCAATTGGATGTTAGGTGCCTTGCTCAAGGGCTCAGTCATTTCCTGTCAGTATTTGAGAATCAAACCCACAACTTTCGGGTTACCAGTCTGACTCTCTAAACATTAGGCCACAACTGCTCCACTGGCGGAGCAAAAATGCACCATGTAAGTCTGGAATCCACTACACAATGTTTCCCATTCAAAGTCAGCAAGTGTACAATGTAGTGCAGCAGGCAATAACTCAGTAATCGCTTCTTGTTTATTTAGCTGTTGTATAAATATATTGTTTATATCTAGACTGAAAGGTCTAAAGGCATCAGGTGTGCCATGTCTGCATGTTTACAATATAGGAACGTGTGCACATTTGTAATGAATATATAATGTAATTTTTCAAGGGCATCAAAGTTTCAAATACAAATGCTCAAACATTCCCCAAAAACAAAGTAAAAATATAGAGAGAAAGCTGAGCCAAAATGAGGCCAAAATGAGCAGAATAAAAGCAAGAGAGAGAGAGATGTGTGTACGCTACACAATAGATGGTGGAAAAAAGTTAGATAAGAGAGAAAAAGCAGCAAGAGCTAGGTTTAGCAATTTCTGAATCCTGTTCCATTAAGAATTAATGGCTCAGTGCATTTTCAACTCTAGCCAGCGTTCTGTTGTTCTTTGCATTTACGCTCTGTTTTCATTGGCGGGCTTGCTGACGTCAGCCCACCCTTCCGAAACACACTGAATTATTCAGTTGCTTGTGGCCTATCGCTCCATCATCAGCACATGAAGCAACATATGTGTGCTGCCAGACGTGAATAATCATCGCTGTCGACATGCAAACTGGGATTTGTTCCCGAATATAACACGTTTTTACTCCAGCATCACTAAAAGGTTTGCATGCCATCTCTGTAAGTGACTGACAATACAAGAGGAGTCGTGTCCTTCTATTTTCAATAAAGAAAATACTCTGAAAACACCAAATTCATTAATCATTCTTTTAGGGTTGCAAGCCTGGAGTCGACAGAAACTGCTAGTAAAGTTACTTTTGTCTTCTGAGACCGATAAGCTGGGTGAGCCATTTTTACCCACAGTGCTTGACAAAAGAAATGTACCATCAAACCAAATGAGATAGATTAATGAAATGAATTTTTCACACAGTAGAACAAGAAGCAGTGGAGAAATTTGGAGGGGGGGATTCAAAAAGAAAGGCGCTTTGACTCTAATAAGGTTGCGGTTGAATCGGCGGCTGTGCTGCTGATAAAGGGAACTCTGACGTGTCGGAGACGTCTTCAGTCTACAGTTCATCAGGGGTAGGAGGAACGCGATTATGGCTTCCTCTTAAAGCACGCTGATAGGATTAACAGCATTAACCCAAATTTCCTGTGACATTGGTTAGCACCACTGCAGCTACCGAGATCACTGCTCATCTCTCTCCAGTGCACTGACCTAGCACACTTAAGAAAGTTTGGTGTATCTGAGCCATGAATTTTTGACTCCAGCAGATCTGTTTGGTATCTTGACATCACAGTCATGACTGAATGTCTTTTTCAGGGGGGTTTTCTTATGAAGTGTGCAAATTCGGACACAAGGATTGTGTTACAGTATATGCCAGTTTTTGATCACTTGAATCATTATGAAATGTAACACAGAGCCTTTTATTCTTTTCCCCTGTCACAGTCTTTATTTTTGTATTGATGCATATTCAGACATGGGGACTTTGTAGCACTATTTGATGAATGTGTTGGCCTGGCCTCTGTGGATCTGATATGATTTGCTCTCAACCATTGCTTTATCCCCACACCTTGCCCTCTGGGACACAGAGAGAGAGACAGAGAGAAAGATACAAAGCAGAGATGGATCCTCAGCAAATACAGGCTTAGGGGTCACAGTCTAGCCACAGAAGTCTGACATAGACAAACATGGCATCCAGAGGAAAAATGACTCTGTGCTTATTGTGACACTGGAGATGTCAAGACAGAGGCAGATGTTCCCTTTCACTACTATAAATTGAAAAATAAACTCATTCCACATTCAGCCAAACTGTCAATATTTTAATATTTTTTTGGTTAATTTAATTTTTAGTTAACAGTTTAATTAACACCTCATTTTACATTTTTTTGTTTTTTCTGTCACAGTTGTTATTGTGTGTATTGATACATGGCAATATTGCAAATAAAACAATACTGCCAATAAACTACTTCGAAATGTAAAATTGAGCAAGAATGTGACACTCCTCTTTTCTATTTATTTCCAGATGGGCAAATGGGAGAACCAGAGTTTGACCTTGAAATATCCAGTGTGGCCTCGCTTCAACTCTTTTGGAGATGCAGAGACGGACGATAATCACTTGACCATTGTAACGCTAGAGGAGAAGCCTTTTGTCATCGTGGAGAACGTGGAGCGCCTCACGGGCACCTGCATGAGAAACTCTGTGCCCTGCCGCAAACACATCAAAGAGTGAGGCTTGTTTTTCTTCACCTTCCCTCATATGCTCACCTTTCCCATCACTCACATGTCACCTCAATAAATCACTCTCAAACTGTTGGATGTTTGATGTTTTGGCCCTAGAGAGATGTGTAGAGGGCTGTAAGAGCATGTTTGATATATGTTGAGGGTTGTTGACTGCATGACTACATATATCAGTCAGTGTGGTAGGGTGTTTCTGTCCACTTGTGATTGGAAGACACAACATTTGATTTTTACTGGTGTAAACTGAGCCTAAAGGCCTATACACACAGGGACGAATATCGCACGTGTTTATCGCCAGCGTTTTTCAAGAGTTTTTTTGTGTTCAAACCCAATCGATTTTCACTAGCGATGCGCCGAGTCAACAGTATGTGGCGCTTGTGCTTAACGGTAGTGCAAATAAACATAATTATGATATTAATAAAGAAGATAAAAATGCAGATATTAAATGATATATGACATATGATAGATATGGTAGTCAGAAACGGTAGTGCAAATAAACATATTTATGAAATAGACATTCTTAACTATATTTCTTGAATGTAAAAGAAAACAAACAAACTGTATAAATACAGAAATAATACACATCTATTGGTGTGGCCAAGAAGTGGCAGAGCACCATAGCGTGCGTCTCAATCAGCTCCCTAGTTCACTAGTCAGGGCACTGATCAGGGAGTCGACCACATTCATTTACACGGTATACTGATACACGACCTAGGAAGCTAGGGAGCTGATTGAGATGCAGGGATAGTTTGTAGGCATCTACTTACTTTCTCTTCATCGTCTTGGTATCAATGTGTGCTCGGCAAGACCGTTTTGTGCTTGAGCGCCACCAAGTCACGTTTCACTGTAACTTCAGCAGCTCCAGGCACGTGAACAAAAGCGCCACTCTCATTGGTCAGCCAGTTTTTAACGCGGCATCAAACCAAAAAAATTATCCTGAGACATTTTTTCAAAAATGACGTTTTTACGCCTGCCGATTTTCGTGTCTGTGTGCACACTCACATTGGCGCCCTTTGTTTAGTCATGAGGCGTTAAACGTCAGCGATAATCGTGCGCGATATTCGTCCCAGTGTGTACACGCCTTAAGGTGTTTGTTGTCAGAGAGACCTGAATGTGTTTTGAAGAATCAATAAATAAATAAATAAAGAGTATACTACTGCTCAAAAGTTTGGGGTCGGTAAGATTTTGAAAGATCAGAAATACATTAATATTGTGAAATATCACAAATTTCTTCTTGTGATGTCAAAGCTGAATTTTCAGCATCATTACTCCAGTCTTCACTGTCACATGATCCTTCAGAATTCACTTCAGAAATCATATGCTACTTTGGTGCTCAAGAAACACTTATTATTATTATTATTATTATTATATTGTGCTACTAATGATTTTTTGTGGAAACCGTGATCATTTTTTAATGGTTCTCTAATGAATTTAAAGTTCAAAAGAACAACGCTTTTTAAAATAGAAATCTTTTGTAACATTACAGATGTATTCACTGGCACTTTTGATAAAATTAAATGGATAATTCACCCAAAAATGAAAATTTGATGTTTCTTTGCTTACCCCCAGGGCATCCAAGATGTAGGTGACTTTGTTTCTTCAGTGGAACACAAATGATGATTTTTAACTCCAACCGTTGATGTCTGTCAGTCAAATAATGCGAGTGAATGGTAACACAATTTATAAGCGTCAAAAATACATGCACAGACAAATCCAAATTAAACCCTGCGGCTCGTGACGACACATTGATGTCCTAAGACACGAAACGATCGGTTTGTGTGAGAAACCAAACAGTATTTATATCATTTTTTACCTCTAAAACAACACCATGTCCAACTGCGTTCGGCACTCATTTAGTGAGGTCTGATCGCGCTCTAACGACGGCAGTGATGTCAAACACTCACACAGTATAAGCACGAGACATCACTGCCGTTGTCAGAGCGCGATCAGACCTCACTAACCGAGTGCCGAACGCAGTTGGACATAGTGGTGTATTAGAGGTAAAAAATGATATAAATACTGTTTGGTTTCTCACACAAACCGATCGTTTCGTGTCTTAGGATATCAATGTGTCGTCACGAGCCGCAGGGTTTAATTTGGATTTGTCTGTGCATGTATTTTTGACTCTTATATATTGTGTTACCATTCACTCGCATTATTTGACTGACAGACATCAACGGTTGGAGTTAAAAATCATCATTGGTGTTCCACTGAAGAAACAAAGTCACCTACATCTTGGATGCCCTGGGGGTAAGCAGATAAACATCAAATTTTGATTTTTGGGTGAACTATCCCTTTAATGCATCCTTCTTGAATAAAAGTATTAATTGTATTAAAAAAAGTCTTACTGACCCCAAACTTTTGAAAGGTAGTGTACACTTTTGAGCATACATGAACAAATTTTTAAAAGGTCACAGTCGTGAAAGTTCACACATAGAAAGTGTGATCTGTGAGCCATGATTAACAGAGACTGTGTCCCTTAAAGAAATGTACAGGGGCTTTTATTGGATTTCATACACTGCTAAATAGGGCGAAGAATATATGATCTCATAGGATCACTATAGCCTGCTCTGTATGCATGAAGATTAGTCTCATCAAAGTACTGAGCACACACACAAACACACGAGAGAATACATGGATTCCACACATGTCCACTTGCAAACAGGCCAACGCTCTGTTGTTTTCCTCCAACGGCACAATTCCCACTCAAGCATCCATTGTGCCCGTTTGGAGGAAGAGGAGGAGGCAGGAATTACTGAGGCATGCAAAGACACTGGCAGGATATATAGTCCAGTCCTCCCTGAGATAGACCTGCCTCTCTCTATCTCTCTCTCTCTCTCTCTCTCTCTCTGTGTCTCTCCCTCAGCCTTACTTTATTGGTTCCTCATCTGTTTGCTTTTATCAGTGAAATTACTCAGCCAACTTAACTACTGAGCCATAATCACAGTAAACAGAACTATAAGTTGTTAACTTTAGTGCATCAGAAAGGCCAACGGGAACTTCTGCCCTGATTCAACCTAAAGTAAACACAGTCAGAGAGTCGTTATTATCTTCTGTGTTCTGTTTTATAATTAAATTCTGTGCGGTTTAATAAACAACCTTTAAATGTACATTCTTAAAAGCTGAATGTGTTATGTTAGAAGATATAGAAGATTTCCCACTTATTTGAAAGCTTATCTGTCACTGATATGTGCAGTATTAATTTGCTGAATTATTGTCAAAGGCATAATTCACTCAAATACCCTATTGTTCAAAATATATTTTTTAAGAAATTAATAATTTTATTCAGCAAAGATGCATTAAATTGATCAAAAGTCACAGTAAAGACTTTTACATTGTTTCAAAAATATGTATTTTATATAAATACCATTCTTTTGAACTTTCTATTCATCAAAGAATCATTAAGAAAATGTTTCCACAAAATTATTAAGCAACATATTGTTTTCAACATTAATAATAATAAGAAATGTTTCTTGAGCAGCAAATCAGCATATCAGAATAATTTCTGAAGGATAATGTCACACTGTATACTGGAGTAATGATGCTGTCAGCTTTGTCAGCAGACGAATAAATAAGGTTTTTTAAATATTACAATAGAAAACAGTTATTTTAAATTGTACTAATATTTCACAATGTTACTGTTTTCACTGTACTTTTGATCAAATAAATGCAGCCTTGGTGAGCAGAAGAGACTTTTTTACAGACTCCAAACTTATTATTTACTCATTATTTACTTTTTTATGGTAGTTTTGCAATCGTTTTGAACCTTGAAAGTCTTTGAAATTTTTTTGCACATTTTTTTTTTCACCTTGTAGATATCTAATTAACTACTTTTTGTGATAGACCCTTGCCTTGGTCTAATTGCATGTCTTTCAGTGTGCGGACAACTTTGGTTTTTTGGTTGATAAAACTTTTCTTGATTTACGCACCTAAGAACAGACTATTTTTTTGTGTTTCTTTTTTGGAGTGTGTACAATATCATTTTTGATGCAAGAACCTTGAAAACTCCCAGTTCCCATTCATTGTAATTGCATGGAAAAGTAAGACCTCAAAAAATTTGTAGATCTTCAAAATTTCTTATTTTATTGTTTCATGAAAAAAGAAAGTCAACAGGTTTGGAATGGAATGGCAGTGAGTAAATGAAGACAGAAATTTTAATCTTTACAAGTGAACTAATCCTTTAACCTCAAAATAATGAACAATATTAATGTGAAGATTCAGCTTTTTTTTGGCCCAGTCTGAAAGACAGACAGTCTAACACTCCGTCTGATCTTTGTCAGAGATAAATCTGATGATGTGGGAACGGCAGCTCATCTGGTATCCTCAGCTGTCATTTTACCCTCTACTTCAGCTGCCACTGAGGTCTGTAGATGCAGAAACTGATGTAGTGCCAGCTTGACAAGCCACAGACACAGAGGAAACATGCTTCAGTGACCAGAACACACACACACACATTCACACACACACACACACACACACACACACACACACACACACACACACACACACACACACACACACACACACACATGTTTGTTTTTGTGAATTGTGGGGACTTTCCATAGACTTCAATGCATTTTACACTGAACAAACTGTACATTCTATCCCCCTACCCTGCCCCTACCCCTAAACCTAACCCTCACAGGAAACTGTGCAAACTTTTACTTTTTCACAAAAACTCATTCTATATGATTTATAAACCCATTTACATTGTGGGGACCGCTGGCTGGTCCCCACGATGTAGGTGAACTCAGGTTTATATTACATCATGGGGACATTTGGTCCCCACAATGTAATATAAACAAAAGCACACACACACACACACACACACACACACACACACACACACACATTCACACACAGATGTAAACAGTTTAAGATCACTGTGAGCCACTGAGATATTTATCTTTTTAAAGCAAATGTCAAGAATTCCAATATCTGAAACCTGTTATCAACTCTCTCAGCTCAGAGTATAACTTCCATCTTTTGCCATATTATATATGTCTAGATTCACACTCTAAATTGACTTGGCAAGTGACCACATTAGCATGCCATATCTCTCTAAAAGAAGAAACAAACATGGCGGACAGTTGTGTCTTCATAAGAATGTAATTGGTGTAGTAAAGGCAGTGAGAAAGTGGTCTGGTGACATTCTTATTGCCACTGGGTATCGAAATGTGAGGAAGACTCTGTAATAATATGGATTCTGCCATGTGAGAGTTTGAATAGAGCCTCTGCAGGAGCCGGGGGAATTCATTGTGTGCGTCATAGCCAGTGCAGAGGGGAAGAGATTGATTTTAAACTGGATTTTGCCTAGGCAGTCGAATGTGTGTGTCTCTCATTGTGGAGACAGGAAAGTTTGTTCACTTCTTCAGTCGGAAGGCATGCGGCCACATCTAGCTGCCAAAAACACTCCTCTGCTTTTATACGATCAGTGCTAGGCTGGCTTTACAATAAGCTTTTTCCCCACCCCCCAAAACACAATAACAGAAAACACAAATTTCATAGCTCAGCTTTTCAGTTTTTGGTAGACTGCACTGTCTCTGTATTGTAGACTGAATTATTTTGTTCAGATATTGTTTGTAGAACAGATCAGACAATCAGTCAGCACTGTAATTTATTATTTTATTTTATTTTAAATAAAGACTTATACAGTGCTTTTTTGGTCAGAGGTGGCCAAAAGTATTTGCAAATTTTGCATTATTTTGAAGTAACTGATACCAATATTTATAGCTGTTGCATGCAGACTGCATCGGGGAGACAAATACATGGCGATCGCAAAAAAATGTTCAAAGTCGGAAGAAGGAATTGGTGCACATGGGAGCAGTCTGGAGACAAAGTATACTCAGAAGTATTTTTTTTTTTTTCGTAGTGTTGATCTATTTAAATAACATAGAGAGCTGAGTCTTAATTAGTTTCAATCTAAAAGTTAAATGAGGCTCCCAGGTGACTTTGCTAGTTTAAGTGTTGTCTGTCTGAACTCCGCAGTGGAGATGCTCTACTCACAGATGGTGGCTTGATTACTAATGCAGCTCTGTCCTGCCTGCAACCCTGTCATTTTTTTTTTAACCAAAGTACAATTTTTTTCTACAAGCTTAGCTACTATAAACAACTGCCTGCTAATTGGAGAGTATGCTATATTCTCTTCAGTCTCTCATAATTATGACCAGAACATGCGTCCCCCAGAGAGTATGTTGTGCACACTTGTGGTCAAGCATCTGAGCTGTTAACCAAAAGGTTGTAGGTTTAAACCCAGCAAGGGACTGTCCATTAACCACTGCCATTGTGCCCTTGAGCAAAGCACTTAACCCCAGGCTGCTCCGGGAGGACTGTCCCTGTAATAAATATACTGTAAATTGTCTTGGACAAAAGCAAAAGTTTCACATGTCCCTGACTCAAGTGTAAAGATCTCTGCGAATAAAAATATGCACAATGCTTCCTCACTACTTCAATCTGTTAAAAACAGAGTTACAGGAGTACTAGGAATGTCGCTTATAAATGTAAATTAAATGCATTAATTAAATGCACTATGTAATATTTTCTGCCCGCTAGAGGTCGCTAGAGGCCTATACAAAACAAAGGCGTAGCTTGATGATGCCAAGTTTGAGTGCGGAATCTTGGGACATGTGGTCTTCACCTCAACGGCCAGTGGAAAATAATCTGGATTGGACTCGGGAAGAAATCATGTTCATGGATGTGATTATTAACGTTACTGTAGAATGAAGCAGAGCAGGACCGAGTGTTTTGAGAACTGAACAAGGCCGCTGGAGCGATTGCGCAACACACATTTCATGAGCAGTGGAGCTTTTATTATGTCACAGTCGCTGGCGCTGCTTCCGCTTTTCTGGTATATGTTTGAGGTAACACAGCTCTGTTTATCATATTAGATACATTAGATACATAGAGTGATGAAAATGATGTTATAACATTACTCTGTGCGTTCGCTCGGTGGCTGCTGTGAGACACTTGTTTGAGACACAGTTCAGTAAGATAAATCGATTTTAGAATATCATATTGATAAATGCTGGATGGCTTGTGTTGGAAAATGGCATGCAGTTAATTTTAAAACTGCAATATGTATTAAGCAAGGTACTCACAAAAAATTAAGAAAATTTGATTTAAACTATAAGACTAAACGTGTTGAGCTATATAACAACAATTAGTTTTCTGTCTATAAATATATCATGTTCCCTTGTCTATTAAAACATGTAATGGTGTTTTGGTGTTTCCATGGTTTCTAGAAAATGAAGCCGGAAACCGAGGGTAACGCGGATATGACGCAATTGACAGACGACTCCTCACATGTCCCCGAGCCTTGGTTAAAATTGCAATTTTCTCAGGATTTACAAATAGTTGGAAACATTTGGAATATTTAAGTACTCAACTGAGCAAAATATATAACACTGGCCTAGTGGTTTTTGGATATTTTACTGCAAAAATATTACATATTGCACGTTTAAAAAAAAATAATAATAATAAAAGCATTAATTAAAAACAAAAAATGTGAATAAACCACTTTTTGAATTAGCAAATAAATACACAAATATTAAAGATTAAAAAAAAAATGCAGTTAAATGTAGTTAAATGCAGGGTCGTAACCACCATAGACATTGAGGGGGACAATAATTAGAAATAGCCAAATCGTCCCCCCCAATATTTGAAATTCTTGCACTGCTCAGCTGCACTTCATTACAGCACTCTGCATGTTGTTAGGATGACAAAAAGGTTTAAAAGTTACCTTTTTAGTATGGTCTGCCTCAGCGGTCTAAGAATGCTCGTCGATGTCAAAATGATTGAGATGGCCAATCAAATTAAAAAGTAGGCAGGGTTTATGTTCTCTTTTTGCTTGTGTCAATCGATCACTTAACGCCGTTGTGGAGGTCCTATTTTTCCAGTAAAATCACAAAACAAATGCACAGAAATGTGTCCCTGCTCTTGATATACAACCATTGATGGACATCTTTGATTTTACTGAGGGGAAAAAACAAAACTATGCGAGGGCTGATTAGAACATGCAAACTTTGATACCAAAGGGTGAATGAGAGTATGAACACTAGACATAAGCTGGAGTAATGCAGGTCCTACTCCAGTCAACACCTCCTGACTGTGTCTAAGAGCAGGACCTTTTCCCCGGTCCAAATGAAATAATAATCTTGATTGCCTTTAAATAGAATTGTCTTCCTCCTCACTCGGGAAAACAGGAACCCCTCTGCAATTAAGTCGGCACAGATTGGCGGTGGTCTTTATGAGGCATCAGAAATCTCCAGCTGACTGCAATTTTCACCAGAGGTTTGGCACTCCCTTGATGGCTCCCTGAGTGGCTCTCAAGGGAAAGCCCTACTATTCATTGTAATTAAGAAATATCTCCACTGCCAGCAGCAAAATGCTCTATCGTTCATGCTTCAGCACACTATACCTACTGTACTGTAATCCCAGCCAGAGACTGATCTGCACA
Source organism: Chanodichthys erythropterus (assembly GCF_024489055.1). Taxonomy (NCBI): domain Eukaryota; kingdom Metazoa; phylum Chordata; class Actinopteri; order Cypriniformes; family Xenocyprididae; genus Chanodichthys; species Chanodichthys erythropterus. Next base: position 32,926,552 of record NC_090223.1, read on the forward strand.
AGCAGACTGCTGTCCAAAATGTGCTTTAGACACACTGCAACTAAATACGATTGTGACTACTCTTCTGAGTGCTTAATCCTGTTCTGTTCACACAGAGATTGGTTATACATGCAGTGAAAATCATTTGAAACTCACATATCCAATATCTAATTTCATGTTTGTTTGTTTGTTTCATGTATGTAGTCATGAAATCAGACACTCGAATGTCTGATCACAAGTGCTCTGAGTACTAAATCTCTTTCTGTTCACACTGAGTTCTGTTATATATTGAACTGATTTTAGGCCCCAAAAAAGTTAAAGGTGCAATGTGTAAATTTTAGGAGGATCTATTGACAGAAATTGAATATAATATACATAACTATGTTTTCAGTGGTGTATAAAGACCTTACATAATGAACTGTTATGTTTTTATTACCTGAGAATGAGCATGTTTCTACAGTATCCCTAAACCAGGGGTCGGCAACCCAAAATGTTCAAAGAGCCATATTGGACCAAAAAAACAAAAAACAAATCTGTCTGGAGCCGCAAAAAATAAAAGTCTTATAACGTTATAAGCCTTATATGAAGGCAGCACAATAGGCGTTTTAAGCAGAGCGCATTTTCAGCTGGCTAAAAACGCTTTGGTGCACAAACGGCCTAATGAGGTGCTGAGCGTCTTTCTCACGCTCAAGTGCTGAGAGCTCGGCGTTTTTTACCTGTCGCCTCGAGTTGAAGAATATTCAACTTTGAGTAAAATGCTGCGCTCATCACTGTCACTTTTTAGTCACTTTCCAATCATAGTGGAGGAGGGGCGGGACAAATACAACACCGACCAACTGTCACAACATTCTTGCTGTACAACGACATTAACAAGCAGATGAGAAATTAATATTGCTGCTCTCCGAAAATACATAGCAAAGTAATTTAACATTGTGTCAACATTTTAAGTCTGAAACAAATTACCTGCAAAATCAGTTATAAGTAACAGTGCAGCGGATATTCCGTAAAAAAGCGTCTCAACGGAAAAAAATGCTGCGTAGCTGAAGCGCTCTCATGGATTTGCAGTTATCATTTTGTGTCAAATTGTTGGATTTTGAGGTAAAAATCATTCCATATATATTGTATTTTTATATATTATGTTGTCAAATCATCAATTAAATATATTCCATCATATATTCTGCATAATTGTGTGTTTTAAAATAAACACTAACAAAGACTATACTATAGAACTATATATGTTTTAGGGCTGGACAATATGACGATATATATAACATTGATATAAGTGATTACGTGGATTTAAACCTTCCTATATTGTAGTTATATAAAATATTCACAGGCAAATTTGCTTTATGTATTTCCCCGGCGTCTAAATCAGGCACATAATGTCAGGAAACACGACTCTTGGCTACATGTCAATATCCATGGATTAGGTTTATTTGACAAGTTGTAAGAAACACTTTCGAGTCCAACCTTTAGTGTAATCGTTTATTTTACTCGCGTTTTCACAGTTTCCCCTGTTAAAATCCAGTCACGCAGCAGGTTCTTTTGCCACTCAGTCCAGCTGAGGGAGCGCACTTTCGGCGGGAAAGTGACGTTGATGCATACCCTCACCGCGCTGTAACGTGTGTTGCAGGCTATGACGCAAATCTTCGTTGACAGAAATGTTGAAATGTAATATTTATTATACACATTTTTACAGCATTGGAAAACGTTAAGAATGTTTGTGTCATGTTTGTGTCATGTTTGTCCTCCTACAGAAACCATATGAAAACAAAAAATATACCCCCCCCCCATTTTCATACATTTTTGAAAAAGCTCCAGGGAGCCACTAGGGGAGCGCTAAAGAGCCACATGCGGCTCTAGAGCCGCGGGTTGCTGACCTCCGCCCTAAATGGACAAACTGCTCTGCAGAGCGTGTTTGCTTGACTGGCTACTCTCTAGTATCTCAGACAATAACATCTTTGTCCTGTGTTGGCCACCGTAGCTTCTCTATATTGCAATTCGCAACCTCACCGCTAGATGCCACTAAAATGTACACACTGCACCTTAAAGGGATAGTTCACCCAAAAATGAAAATTTGATGTTTATCTGCTTACCCCCAGGGCATCCAAGATGTAGATGACTTTGTTTCTTCAGTGGAACACCAATGATGATTTTTAACTCCGACCGTTGCCGTCTGTCAGTCAAATAATGCGAGTGAATGGTAACACAATTTATAAGAGTCGAAAAATATGCATAGACAAATCCAAATTAAACCCTGCGGCTCATGATGACACATTGATGTCCTAAGACATGAAACATCGGTTTATGCGAGAAACCGAACATTATTTATATAATTTTTTACCTCTAATACACCATGTCGAACTGCATTCAGCACTCGCTTAGTAAGGTCTGATCGCTATCTGACAACTGAAGTAATGTCTAGCACTCATTGAAGTATACGCAATACATCATTGCCGCTGTCAGAGCACGATCAGACCTTACTAAGCGAGTGCTGAACGCAGTTGGACATAGTGGAGTATTAGAGGTAAAAAATGATATAAATAATGTTCGGTTTCTCGCATTATAAGTCTGACTGACGGCAACGGTTGGAGTTAAAAATCATTATTTGTGTTCTACTGAAGAAACAAAGTCACCTACATCTTGGATGCACTGGGGGTAAGCAGATAAACATCAAATTTTCATTTTTGGGTGAACTATCCCTTTAAAATGGATAACCCATAAATGAATAGGGCTGGGACGATACATCGATTTGAGAGAGAATCGCGATCAGAATCGCTCCAGATTCTTCGTATCGCGAATCGAGACACGATGTATTGTCCTGGTCCTATAAATTATGGTACAGAGAGAGCATGTTGATTTAAAACAAAAGGCACTTCTGTAAATGACAGTTTAGTAATAAGTGTTTGTAGTTGTTAACATTTCCTTCGTCAAAAATATCTGACTTAAAACAGATTAAACAGTTATCTACACTGCTGTTGGAAAGTTTGGGGTCAGTTCCTTTTATTTTATTTTTTTTTTTTTTTAAAGATGTCACTTTTGCTTACTAATGCTGCATTTATTTGATCAAAAATACTGTAAAAACAGTAATACTGTGAAATATTATTAAAAATTAAGAGAAACTATTCGAATATAATTAAAAATGTAATTTATTCCTGTAATGGCAAAGCTGAATATTCAGCATCATTACTCCAGTCTTCAGTGTCACATGATCCTTCAGAAATTATTTTAATATGATGATTTGCTGCTCAAGAAATATTTATAATTATTATCAATGTTAAAAACAGTTGTGTTGCTTCATATTTTTTTTTGTGGAAACTGTGATACTTTTTTTCATGATTCTATGAATAGAAAGAACAGCATTTATTCAAAATGGAACATTTTTATAACAATAAAAACACTTTTGATCAATTTAATGCATTCTTGTATAATACATGTATTAATTTTGTTCCTCTTCATTTTTTTAACTGACTCCAAAAAACTGACCCCAAACTTTTGAAAGGAACTGTGTGTTTCTTGCTCAGCCATTGCAATTTCAAGAGTGACTTTGTATTCTGCACCCACAGAATGCTAAATTAGCCATTCATCCCCATATTTAAATGTGCAAAACTTTGCATTTCTTACTGCTAAGAAAGTTCATTGCAATGCATGCCATATCTCTCCCCATACATGGAGCAATCTAGAAAATGCATCAGTCAGCCAAGTGTGAAATGGTCCTGACATCATGATTCAGATATTTAGCTTTAAGTTGAGCTGTGATTAATGTGCTCTATTCATCAGCAATACCACCGAGGGAGGAGGAACGTACATTAAAAAGTGCTGCAAAGGCTTCTGCATCGACATACTCAAGAAAATTGCTCGGAATGTGAAGTTCACCTATGACCTTTATCTAGTGACCAACGGGAAGCACGGGAAGAAGATCAACAACGTGTGGAACGGCATGGTGGGAGAGGTGAGAAGATTTCAATAGCCAAATTTGCTTTTCCATTTACAGAGCTAAACAAAGGTTAGATTTAATCAAGTTTTGTTCACAGAAGCGGAGTGAACTTCTCTCTCTCCCTCTCCACTGGAAGAAATCAGTCAAAGCCTGATAGCAATCAAATGTGAAATTGGGGAAAGGAGCAAGATATTTGTTCAATTTGGATCCAGAGGGAGTAAAATGCTGTTGAAACTCAAGTTTCATTTGGTTACAAAAATAAATCGAACTATCCCAGGTGTTCTGTATATAAACTTTGCAGTTTTTTTTTCCCTAAACCTTTGTGTTGTCTTGTCTTCTGCCACAGGTGCTGACCAAAAAAGCAGTCATGGCCGTGGGCTCCCTGACAATCAATGAGGAGCGCTCAGAGGTCATCGATTTCTCCGTCCCCTTCGTGGAAACAGGGATTAGTGTGATGGTATCCCGTAGCAACGGAACCGTCTCTCCATCAGCATTTTTAGGTAACTCTCTGCAGGGCACAGCAGCCATTTTCCTGACGATCTTGAGGGACGCATTTTATTTCCACCTGTAAAAATATTGAAGTCTTCTCACCGATCAAAGAACAGATCCAACAGGCCGATAGAGTCTCCCACAAATCTGCTGAAGTGGACCGCTTTTAGATTCATAGCACCCTGAGTGCTCCTTTATGCTTGATGGCACTAGATCAGCAAGCCATTATTTAATTAGCATAAGGCCAATAATTACAGGGTCTGAGAAACCTCCCCAATGGACACTTGCCAGTTTCCCATTTACTTCCCACGGTAAAGCTCTTTAATCTCTTCAGCCTGTCCATAGTCACACACCATGCAGAATGCCGGCATGATAGTAGCTGACTGTGTGGTTTTTTTCCCTAATCTACCTGTCTCTTGCTCCTCCTCCTCCTCCCTCGCTGCAGAGCCCTTCAGTGCGTCTGTGTGGGTGATGATGTTTGTGATGCTGCTTCTGGTGACTGCAATGGCTGTCTTCATGTTTGAGTACATCAGCCCCCTGGGCTTCAACAGGAACCTCGCTCAGGGCAAAGGTACGTAACTAGCACTCACAGCTACTCCCTCCCTCTGCGGTTCCCCTGCAATGCAGTCGGTCTTTCAGTATCAGGCACCCTTGTAAATCCTTGTCCTGCTCTGATAGAGCCTTGTCTCATCTGTACCACAACCCCTCTGTTCTTTTGCAAACTATAAAGGCTTAATTTATACTTAATTTCACTGTGTTCAGTGCTGAGTGGTTTCAGGCTCCGAGTTAGTTCAATAAAGTTCAATTCATTTTCATTTGATTCAAGTGGATCAGATTTAATTCATGTAGTCTCAGTTGAAATGCTTTTGTTATGTGGCACTAAAAAGCATTTCTTCTCTTGTTAGATGACTCATTTAAAGCCTAGATTTTTCCGTTTTCAAAAGGGAGGTACGTCAAAGGCATCTAAAGATAAATCGGCTGTCTAGTTCTACACCCACCTTACAAAGGAACCGTTTCCTGCTTCACTTGTGTGTATTTATCCCAATGTTAACTCTTGCATAAAGTTTTTCTTGAACTATTCAAGAATATAAAGATTAACAGCTGAGCAGTTGGGTGCTGCACTTTGTCATTATTATATGCAAGTACTCTAATGACCGTGCAGAGGGGAGATTATATTATTTCCGAAATTAAAGCACTGGAAAAGGCTTTAGCACGAATGAAGGATGTTAATGAAAACATGTCTTCCGCAGACCCCCACGGACCATCTTTCACCATGGGGAAAGCAGTGTGGCTGTTGTGGGGCCTGGTATTTAACAACTCTGTGCCCGTGCAAAACCCCAAAGGCACCACCAGTAAATTCATTGTGTCCGTCTGGGCCTTCTTTGCTGTCATCTTCCTGGCCAGTTACACTGCTAACCTGGCTGCCTTCATGATCCAGGAGGAATTTGTGGACCAAGTGACAGGTCTAAGTGACAATAAGGTAAAACTATATATATATATATATATATATATATATATATATATATATATATATATATATATACACCACCGTTCAAAAGTTTGGGGTCAGTAAGATTTTATTATTTTTTTTAAGAAATTAAAACTTTTATTTAGCAAGGATGGATTCAATTTATCAAAAGTGACAGTAAAGCCTTTTGCAAAAGATTTCGATTTCAAATAAATGCTGTTCTTTCTATTCATCAAAGAATCTTGAAAAAAATATATCACGGTTTCCACAAAAATATTAAGCAGCACAACTTTTTTCAACATTGATAATAATAATAAATGTTAATAATTGATAATAATAATATAAGACTGATTTCTGAAGGATCATGTTACATTGAAGACTGGAGTAATCATGCAGAAAATTCAGCTTTGATGTCACAGGAATAAACAAGCCGTTAGGAATTTGAATCCCACTTCTGTGACGGCCACACATCACAAAGTAACACATTTGCCTAATGACCGCCTATGGTCTTCATTGGCTGCCCGTGAACAACGTCTACTTTGACCCGCCCTCAAAAGATGTAGCTGGTTCGTGTTGTATGCATGTCGAGAGGACGCTGTTTTCTGTTCAGCAAAAGGAAATTCTCATTGTATACACTTCCAAAAGATGAGGATATGAAGATTCAGTGGTTAAAATTACCACAGCAAAATAACATTTTCACGATTGCTTCTCAAATCTCTGTGAGGTCTAAATGGGATTTGCAAAACACCATTAAAGATGGGACAATAGCCACTTTATTTAGACCAACTTGCTCCTCAGAATCACAGCCTTTAAGTATGATTAATTATTGATGTATATATTTTCTACTGGGGTTCAAAATATGTAGTTTTGTGTTTTAGATTGTGCTAAGTCTTATCTAATCGCTGTCTTACTGAAATAGTTCTGTTAATCAGCTGTGGCACACGATTACCTAAAATTGTGTCCATTAATGCAGATTGTCTGCCGTTCTTACAACTCTGAGTAATGATGAAGGATGGAGCAAGATTTGTTTTACAAACTTTAATGTTACATCAGTCATTCACGTTAGTGCTGTGCTAACGTTAGCACGGTTATTGATACAGTTAATGATACAGTTCCCACATGTGCATCGCAATAAATTAGACCTATATACACATCGGTTTGTTGATGGACATACACTTGTTAATGCTGATGTAGAGGAATTATAGTTGCATCTCATAATTTATGTCAAACTGAGTAGTGTATCACTGAGACACGCCCTGCTCAAGTTCTCCTTGCGATGGAGGTTTGGGTTGAATAACTAGTTCTTCCAATGTTTCATCATCGGACTCGCAGTCAGATTGATATGTTAAAATCGACACCATCGTTACTGTCTTTACAGTGTGTACAATCACTGAGCTTTAGGAAGCCTCCGGAGCTGAATCAGTTATTGTTTCCGCATGCGCTGTAAGCGGTAGACCAATCACAACAGACTGGGCCATCTGGCCAATCAGAGCAGAGCAGGCTCACGGAAAGGAGGGATTTAGAGAGACTGAAGCATTGGATGATTTATTTGAGAATCATTGAAAAACGTGGTAATGCGCAATGTATATTATGAGAAAATTAATGCTTTTTTTGACCTTCGATGCATGTAAACCTGTTATAGGAGACCTCCAAAACAAAATTAAGAACTTTTGAAATAGCATAAAAGGGGCACTTTAAATTTTTAATTGTAAGAATATTTCACAATATTGCTGTTTTTACTGTATTTTTGATCAAATAAATGCAGCCTGTTGTTATATATTTTTTAATATTATTTGCATTCTTAAAGGGTAAGTTCACCCAAAAATAAAAATTACCCTATGATTTACTCACCCTCAAGCCATCCTAGGTGTAAATGGCTTTCGTCTTTCAGTCGAACACAATTAGAGTTATATTAAATAATGTCCTGGCTCTTCCAAGCTTTATAATGGCAATAAATAGAGGATGAGATTTTGAAGCCCAAAACAGTGCAAACATCCATCATAAAAGATATCCACACAGCTCCGGGGGGTTATTAAAGGCCTTCTGAAGCGAGGCAATGCGTTATATTCATATTTAATATATAAATTATATATATATTAAAAACTTTAAAAACTAAAATAACTGGCTTCCAACAGACGGCCATACGCATCGAAAAGCATTTACGGTGAAAGATTGAACTCTGACTCGACTCATGACGTATTGACCAACACAGAAGCACAGAGGAGAGCGCAAAACAAAACACTGGTCATGAATTAGAAGTCTAAAATTAGAATTTTTAAAGACATATTTCAGAGGATTTTGATATAAGAGAAGAGGAGCTTGAGTTTGTTGGCCACTCCTATTTGTTTGAACAGCGAGAGGCATCAAAGCTTACGCTAGTACAACATTGCGTCAGGGGTTCCTCTTTTGCCATAAGTCGACGTGTGTATGGCCATCTGCCGGAAGCCAGTTATTTAAGTTTACAATATGGATACGTTTTTTTCTTACACAAACGCATCGCTTCGCTTTAGAAGGCCTTTATTAAACCCCCCCCCCCCCCCCCCCCCCCCCAATGCAATGTGGATATCTTTTATGATGGATGGTGGCCCTTTTTTGGGCTCCAATTGTGTTCATCTAAAAGAAGAAAGTCATATACACCTAGGATGGCTTGAGGGTGAGTAAATTTTCATTTTTGGGTGAACTATCCCTTTACTGCCCTTTAAGTCATGTAAGGATATTCATTTGATAGGTCTTATGGCAAGTGTGTGCATCTTCCAAAGATCTAATGAAAGCTATGCCACTGATGGCAGCACAGTGGTTTTGATCCTGTAATAGCACAACAAAGTACTTTGACCTTTGGTAAGACGTTGCAGTCTCTGCTGGATATTTACTGCAGTCTAGAGTGTTTACTTTGCAGACTTGAATTATGTTGACCACTGGATGTTTCGTTGCTAAGGCTCATATCAAGACTAACGATAATCCCACAGCATGCTGGCATGCTGATGTGAGTATTGGATTACAATGAGGTTGAGCTTTTTTTTAAATAATTTAGATGCTTGAAATTTTTAAAAAGGACATTATATTGCAGAATTAGTATGTGGATGGGAAAAAAAACAAAAAACAGAACAATAAGGATGGCTGGTTGCCCAATAATATAATATAATATAATATAATATAATATAATATAATATAATATAATATAATATAATATAATATAATATAATATAATATAATATAATATAATATAATATAATATAATAATAGTGTGTGTGTGTGTGTGTGTGTGTGTGTGTGTGTGTGTGTGTGTGTGTGTGTGTGTGTGTGTGTGTGTGTGTGTGTGTAGTGGTGGTGGAGCTAGTGAAATTTTTGGCAAAACAAGTATAAATCTGAACCACTGGCCCATCCAGGCAGGTAAAAAATATCCTGTCTGAAAAGAATATCTTCAATCACAAATAAAATAAAGCCCAAAGCTCTTTGACATAGATTGTGAACTCTCTTAGGTAGTGGTGAGCTCGATTAAAGTAGAATCATTTGTCTTGTTCAGCTGCCATGGGACTTTTTGTTGGTGTTTTACTGTATGCTCAGCATTTGTGAATGGTGTAGAGTGCTGTGATGCAAAATTTCATCTACAGAATACAGAGCATTGTGCTTTTGTACAACAGATAGCGGTTTATGTATGAGTGTGTATTTCACCTGTGATAGATTTTATGTTGGTCTCAGCATTGAAGGAAAGTGGACAGAGGGTCTTTGGTCCTCTGTTGAAGCTGTATTCTATGTTCTAACATATGGTTTTCTTTATGTAGCGGAACCATTTCCATATAAGGAACAAGGTTCTAATGGGAGACAGGGAATGGTCCCTGCTTTTGTATTAGAAGTATAGGAGAAGGTCTTTGGGATCCCATGACCATATTTAGACTTGTTTTTTCTATATGTATCACATTCCTATACCATGAGCTATATGATGTATTCTCTCTCTCATTGGTTAAACCTATACTACACCCCTTGTACTCTTTCTATATATTCTCTTTTTCTGCTAAATAAAATGAGACTCCCTCAGCGCTCAGTAATTGTTCATTTAGTTGCCAATTAAGAGGACTGGGATGAGGCACGCCTTAGGAGCCATAATCTAACAACCTGATTCCCAAGAACAGACATTTTTTGTCCATTCAGCAACTGTGTTATTTAAGTGTTTTCAAGGCTGCCCAGTGAAAATAAATAACCATACTGCGTCAAGTACAGGGAGAGCAGCAGGTGTAGACTGGCTCATGAAGAGCTCCTCAACTACTTGTTCCAGACAAAAAGGCCACTGTTTGGGATGTAATAGAGAATTAATGCTATAATAAGACAGACAATATCAGTTCTCTAAAAAGGAGAGCTGTAGCCATGTATGGCCCTGCAGGAAGAAGATATGAAGAGTAAGAGTAAATAGCTGATGATGACACTCATGTGCTCATAAAGCCACACATTAAAGTGGCATAGCTCTAGTCAAATAGTCAACAAACAAACACAAGAGCTTGTTTGGTCCTATAAGTGATGCAGAGTGGATGAAGAGAGACTCTTAAGCAAAGCTGCCTGGCTTAGATCTGTGTTGTTTGGGTCTTATTAAGCACACATTAACTTAGATTCGACTTGAACCTTAAATACTTACCTGAACTACTGTACTTATTAAGTTATTAGTGAACAATTAAATCAAAATTATGCTCAAAGGGAACCCCTAGTGTTAAGACTTGTATGGCTTAATATAACGTAAATGATGTCTCTTACTGAAATATGTAGTAGAAAACCCATGAAACCCATGACATATTTGGACCGATTTGGACAATGGCCGGCGCCATTTTGTTTGCGTTCTATGTTGGTGACGTCAAATGGTTGCACTCACTGCTCTACTGACGCTGTCCTATTGCTATTTTTACCGCAACACAACTTGGAATATAATATACGATGCCACATTGTGCAGCTTTTGGTTGTAATTTTCAGTCGATGAGCCACAAGAGAAGCGATGCGAGACTTTACTGCTTTACTAGCGATAAGAGGAGAAAAGAATGGGAAGTTGTGCAGAATGTGGATGAATAAAACTTCCTAACTGCGTCTTTGTTCTCTTCACTTTAGCCCTGATGACTTTGAGGCTTTTTATCTGTATGTTTCGGTGCAACGGTCATCTAGTAACGCATACAGGCCTTAATATTCCTTTTAAAACATGATCAGCCTTTTCAGTTTGAGCCAGTGCGCAAAATTAGTGAGGATGAAAACATTGAAGACGTGCCATTCAAACTACTGTTGTATGATTGACGTGTTAAACACTTAAACATGCTGAGAAGATGCTACTGTTCATACAATCACAGATATCTCATGCATCACAGCACACGCGCTTTGAGGCAGTCTGTGTGGCTTACCTTCGTCAGTCGCCATGACAGGCACGGCATTTGGATAAAATGTATACGCTTATATCCATCGGCAACTGTAAGCTCTTTCAGCTGTGGTCTACTAAAAGCCTCAAAGGCATGAGGGCTAAAGTGAAGAGAACAAACCTTTTTTCCACTATAAAGAGCCTTTTGTGCAATCAATGGATGTTAAAGGTTCTGTACAGATGGCAATAAAGAACTTTTATTTTTAAAAGTAAGCAGCTGTTCCTATATCCTTGCATTATGATTGACAGGATGAACAAGCTCCTCCTAAACATTACTTTAAAATTTCATTTAGTGTACCGTGGGCTCATAGAAGATGTTTCTGAATATGAGTTTTAAACTTCACATGCACATAAAGATTCTTTAATAGTTTTTCTTATCAAGAAACTGAATTGTTAATTTGTCCTTTGCTTCTTTAGAGATTAAAAACGTTTTCAGTGTTACTGTAGGTAATGGTTTCTGTATGTAGATTTTAAAAGAACTAGAGAATATAAAAACATTTTTAGGTCTTATTGGAAGCAGTATTTTTTGGCGTTCAAGTAATAAAACTTAATGTTCAGGTGTTTTATTGTCTGTATTTATTGCCATGGAAGCATTTTATTTCCTGCTGTGTTTTTATTGATATTTTATTTTGTTTTTTAACTTTGTAGTTTCAGAGCCCCTACTCCTACTCCCCTCCTTTCCGCTTTGGAACGGTCCCAAACGGCAGCACGGAGAGAAACATCCGAAAGAATTACCCTGACATGCACCAGTACATGGTGAAGTACCATCAGACCGGGGTGAATGACGCACTAGTCAGCTTGAAGACCGGGTATGTATATCGCACCCTCACTGTATTTATCCTGTCAGTCTGAGCAGAACGGTTGAAATAGTGAGCGAGTCTTTGTTTTTCTAGCATATTACTAGTCTTACATGCTGGACGTGGCAGGGCTGTTGTTAAAGGGATTCGTTTGCCCAAAAATGGAGATTTTCTCATTATGACATTGAAATTTTTTTTCTTATTCTGTGGAACACAAAAGGTACATTTTCCCAGCTACTGTCAAGGTTGTTACGTTACAAAATGTCTTTAAAACTCGTACAGAAACTTTGTGTGAGGAAAGGATATTTAGCATTAGTTATATTCGGTATTTATTATTATTTTGTATTAACTGTTATTTTTATATATTCATTTCTATTAAGGGTTGTTTTATTTCTATTTCAGTTTAGTAATTTTAGTACTTCAACTTTATTTTATTTCAGTTTTTAAGTTTTTCATGTAATGTTTAAATTTTATTTTATTTCAGCTTGTTCATATTATATTATAAACCGTTATATACATTATTATTATTATCATCTCCTATCAAAATGATAAACCTCTCCCTATCATGGTCACAGCTGAATTAAAGGAGCACCGTGGGTCAAAGACCAAAGAAACATTAATAAAAGATATATATATTTTCTTTTTATCATGCAAATTCCTAGATAAAACCTCAGTTCTAACTCAAGAAAGTGCAGCTTCTGTTTAATTAAAAAATAAAAATTCCTTTTCACTCAAATTTTCTTCTCCTCACAGACACCAGTTTGACAGCCCCTGGCTAAATAAATAAATAAATTGGGCCAAAGTCAGAAAATTATATAAAAAAAAGTCAGAAAATTGTCAGAAAATGGAAGAAAAAAAAAAATCAATGATGATCAAATGTTCATTTTCTGACAGTTTTACTGGTTACTAAGACAATTTAGTTTCATTCAATTCATAAAATACAAGCAATCCTGCCTTCTGAATATAAGAAGGTACAGTGAAAGAGAAGAACAGTGGATCAGCAACAAGGGATATTAAACAGCTTTCATTATCTCTCTAAGCTGCAGCAAAACTGTGCAGTTGTATAGGCCTGTTTGAGGATGGGTACAGCAAATACACAATATTAAATTGCCTTGCATTAGGTTGACTATTTGACTCTCTTTGGTTGTACACAGCTTCATTTCTTGCAGCTCAGCATATCACTACACATACTGCGGATCCAGCCAGTACCGTTACAAAAGAATCATTGAGCAAATCTACTGGATGTCAGCATGATCCCTGAGTTACATTTGACATTCTTGAAATGTCAGACAACCAGACTAATGAGTCTTAGACAAAGGCTTTTCCAACATACAGATCGAGTTTGACAAGCAGCCCACTGTGGCTCCAAATGTCAGTTTGTAGGTGGGGTTGAAAGTCTGGTGCACACAGTGTGAGTTTTGTCACGTTTTTGCTGCTTGAGTCAAATTTCGTGGGAGATTTCTGCCGTGAGCTGGTCATATGATGGCTTTTAATGAAGAAGCAAAAAAACTAGAACTGATGTTGTATTTGTCTAGGAACAGTGTTAGCATGATATTAGCATTTCTTTTGTGATCCAAGTGTTATAAAAAATCGTTTTCATTCATTTAAATGAAGCTGAAATAAAATAAAATAGCTTGCAGTTGGAGGGCATGAATGTAATGATGCCATCACTGACTGTACAGACACAGAAACAAAACTTCAGTTTTTCATGTCCCTTTCTCTATTTGTGTATGCTGTTTCAATTTTATAAATGCCAAAAGACCCCATATATGATGACACCATTCCTAAAAAGGCAGTAAAATATTTCGTGAGAAATATTGTGCAATACTAAAAAGATAACATGTTGTTTCAGAAACAAAATAATTGGCTTTTGTTTATCTTTGTACTACAGCCAGAGCAAAAAAAGAAAAGGAAAAAAAGATCTGGAATAAAATATTTATATATTTGTTACCACAGTTAATATATAATAAGTTAATACATATCGTTTTTTTACCCAGTGTGAGAGCGTTATATTTTCAATTCGAATTTACTGCACATTTCACAACAAATATTATTCCAAAGGAGCATTACAGAGAATTGTGCCCCAGTGAACAAGCAACAATGGCAAGGCGAAAGATGCAGGCTTATATAAACAAACAAATCTGGAAAATATGTAGCCTTGGTTTATATTTTGAAATGCATTTTGTCATTTTTTTTCCTCTCAGATTTTCATCTCCTTACAGACACCAGTTTGACAACCCCTGGCTAAATAAATAAATAAATTAGGCCAAAGTCAATCAAATAGCTTTTATTGCTCTGTCTTTCTCTCCATTACTTATGGTGTGATCGCACTCAGTGCTGTCTCTCACCTTAAACTCGTGACTCTGCGTCTACATCATTGCTGTAAAGTTAAAATGTGTTATGATTCATTCAGTGCTGTTGGTGGCATGACAGTGATGTTAAGGCATGAGAATGACTCAGAACATTTAACCTCTCTAATTGCTATCTGAATAGTGTCTATGCCCTTTCCTTTCACCAGCAAACTCGATGCCTTCATATATGACGCAGCTGTGCTGAACTACATGGCCGGTAGGGATGAGGGCTGTAAACTAGTGACCATTGGCAGTGGCTACATCTTTGCTACCACAGGCTACGGCATCGCCCTGCAGAAAGGGTCGCTTTGGAAGCGCCCGGTGGATCTGGCCATTCTTGCTATTATTGGAGATGGTAAGTGCCTGCATGTCTGGCACCAGTCCAGAATACTGTGCTTGTTAGAATAGACAGCTTGAGAGCCGTATAAACCCACTGTTGTACAAGCACTATTGACCTTTCCGCGGAGTCCCCAACATAGAACTGTAAGGATGTAAAAGTCTTGTTAAAGGATTAGTTCACTTCAGAATTAAAATTTCCTGATAATTTACTCACTCCCCTGTTATCCAAGATGTTAATTTCTTTTCGACTGAAGAAAGAAAGATATAAAGGTTTTTGAGGAAAACATTCCAGGATTTTTCATCTCATAGTGGACCTCAGTGGGGATCAACGGGTTGAAGGTCCAAATTACAGTTTCAGTGCAGCTTCAGAAGGCTCTACACGATCCCAGACGTGGAATAGCGAAATCACTTAGGGTGTTTGGCTTAGTCTTTGCACATTTGCTTTGTAGACACTGGATCTGTACTTTCACCTACGTCACACGTGACCTTTCTAACGTGATTACATCATGCGTGGCTGATCGCAGAACAGTGCATTTGTGCTTAAAATGTATATCATTTTTTTATATATATAAAATGGTCGATCATTTTGCTAGATAAGACTCTTATTCCTCATCTGATATTGTGTAGAGGCCTTTGAAGCTACATTGAAACTGCAATTTAGACCTTCAACCCAGTGAGCCCCACTGAAGTCCACTATATGGAGAAAAATCGTGGAATGTTTTCCTCAAAAACCTTAATTTCTTTCCGACTGAAGAAAGACATGAACATCTTGGATGACATAGGGGTGAGTAAATTATCAGGAAATTTTAATTCAAAAGTGAACTAATCTTTTTAATGATCAAAGATGATTATGATTTAATGAATATTTTAAAAACAATTATTTTTAATTATTACAATTGTTATAATTGAAACTTATTTATTAAACAATTGCACTTAATTCTGTTCATTCTAAATTAATTTGTGGATTCAGTGTGTAACTATATTTATGATTGATTACAAGGTTCGGTGTTAGGTGCAAAAACTTTATCACAGTCATAGGCCAAAAAAAAACAAAAAAAAACAGGACATCCATACATTTTCATATATTTTTACCACCCAGAAAGCATCGGCACATTTTGTGTCAACTACTCATATTCATGTACATGGTTTTATAACATCTTGGAATAATATAACATCTGTGGCGCTGTCTCTACCTGTATGTTGAAACTATATATGTTCCTCATTTGTAAGTCACTTTGGATAAAAGAGTCTGCTAAATGAATAAATGTAAATGTCTGCCCTGAAGAGTTTTTATTCAGTGTAGTAAAGCCAGAATGTGTTGTTTTCATGCCTCAATGTTCATCTGTTACATTATTTAGCCTTGTTTTAGTTCAGATTTCTTCCTTCATAGACATCTGTAGTATTTCCCTCTCCATACTACTGTATATGCTATGTTTCACAGTAGCCCTATATGAGGAACATGAAAAATGACAAAATTATCCTACTGGCAGCTGTACCTTGTAGAGAAAGAGAAAAAGGTCTCAGATGGTGTTAACATATGGCTGAAGCTTGAGTCTATAATTTTATTGATCCTCACTTTGACATGTTAGCGCATGAGGAGTTCTGGAACAGGAGGATATGTCTGCGGACGATAGCAGTGTGGCCCACTGAGGTGTACATGAATTGGGAGACAGCTGATTGATGACGTGAGCCTGGGCATGTGCATCTCTCCACAGGTGAGATGGAAGAGTTGGAGGCTCAGTGGCTGACTGGGATCTGCCACAATGAGAAGAACGAGGTAATGAGCAGCCAGCTGGATGTGGACAACATGGCTGGAGTGTTCTACATGTTGGCGACCGCAATGGGTCTCAGCCTCATTACCTTTATCTGGGAGCACCTGTTCTACTGGAGACTCAGATACTGCTTCACTGGCGTCTGCTCTGGCACACCCGGCCTGCTCTTCTCCATCAGCAGGGTAAGGCTTTTATTCAATCTCTTTGAAGTAAAAAAAATATATATATATATATTTAATGAAATATTATAAAATTAATAATGATTACAGCATTATTTATTTAATTATAAATATCACTATGGCACTAATTACTGCAGTAGACCCCCTAGGGATTGCGAACCCACTGTTGAAAACCTTGGTTTTGGTGTTGATGGACAGTCAGTATCACTCAACGTAACTTGTGACAGTGTCAGCAGTAATCCATTTAGTGTTTGAGCTCAGTCTTTACGTTGACATGGCCAGTGTTTGAGAGAAAAAGTTTGTCATAAATTTAATTTTCGACCACTCGTTCCATGGCCAGGGAACTTAAAATGACAGTGCAGCAGTCTGTTTTGACAGCATGATTTCTAGCACTGCCAAAAGCTCAGTATGTCTTTGTTTAGTTTAGATCCCTGATGGGTTTGTGTACATGCTGTCAGTATGAGAATATGGTGCCTCTGATTAACATCTTTAAGGTAATGAAATGCTGGTGTTGGGGAACCAAAGCGTAACTGATAGAATGTTTACTGGTGAAAAGAGATTCATGGAGCTGGTGAGAGGACATGATCATTTTTTAAAGGAAATGCAGCTTTCAAAATAAACCCCCTAGCAATTTGTTTTTAAATTTGAAGGGATCTTTGTCACCACCTGTATCTATGCCCTAAATAAATAGTGCTCATAGTGCTCTTTGATGGGTAGAACTCTCTGCAGTATAATCAGATATTGGGGTCTTGTAAAACAGTAATAGAATAACTAAAAGTCACAGTGCATGAATATTGAGCTTTATTTACTCTTTTTTTTCCATAGGGTATATGGAGTTGCATTCATGGTGTCCATATCGACATGAAGAAAAAGTCATCTGACCTGGACTTCAGTCCACAGTCCAACATGCTTAAGCTTATCAAGTCCGCCAAGCAGATGACTAATATGACCAATCTCAGCGGCTCCAGGATCAACTCTCCTAAACGTGGCGGTGAGTTCATGCATTCGGCAAGCCCCATGATCATGGATATGATGGCGGAGAAAGGGAACTTCATCTACACTGACAATCGCAGCTTTGCCCAAAAGGATATCTACGGGGACTCGAGCGACTTGCAGGCATATCTGTCCAACCGCCATAAGGATCATCTGAACAACTATATCTTCCAGGGTCAGCATCCCCTCACCCTCAATGAATCAAACCCTAATACTGTGGAGGTGGCGGTGAGCGCAGACACAGCCCAGACCAATGCGAAACCCCGAGCTCTGTGGAAGAAATCTGTGGATACTTTGCGTCAAACTCCGGTGCCTGAGACCCTAGACCCCCGTTTGTCCATGAAGAGTCAGAGGTACCTGCCAGAGGATGCTGCACACTCTGATATCTCTGACTGCTCAAGCAGGGCCGCCTCCTACAAGGATCCAGATAATAACAAGCACCTGAAGCCCAAGGACAACTTAAAAAAAAGATCGATGACGTCAAAATACCCTAGGGATTGCAGCGAAGTAGAGCTGTCCTACTTAAAAAATAAGCAGGGCGGAGCGGGCCGGGAGAAAATCTACACCATAGACTCTGACCGGGAGCTGAGTCTGCACTCAGAGCCACAACACTACAGGGAAGGCAGAGGCCTTACAACCGACGATTTGGATTTTAGTGAAATTTACTCAGACCACAACGACAATTATAGGAAATGCGACCAGCCCATCATCCATCTCAACAGCAGCCCCCTGCATCAAAGCGAATCTGACCTCCTGCCTGACAACGTCTACAACAAACACTACAGCTTGAAGGAGAAGAACCTCAGTCCGCACGAAAGCAACGACCGGTTTAAACAGACTCACTGCCGGAGCTGTCTTTCCAAGGTGCCCAACTACAGCACGGGGCCGTATGCTGCTGTACGCTCGCCATATAACCGGTGCGAGGCGTGCATCCACATGGGCAACCTGTACGACATCAGCGAGGACCAGATGCTGCAGGAGGCCATGATGAGCCCTAGCATGCACCACGATGACATGTTCAGTCACTACTGGCCTCAGACGGACGGGCCACACGTACAGAGGAGGAACAGACTGAGGCTCAGCCGTCAGCACTCCTTTGACAATATCATGCTCGAGAAGCCCAAAGAGATTGACCTGAACCGGCCGGCGCGAAGCGTCAGCCTAAAGGAGAAGGACCGCTTCCTGGAGGACAGCCCTTATGCAAACATGTTTAACATCAAGGCTGACAAACTGTTCGGCAGCAGGTCCATGCTCTTTAACCGAAACCTGGAGGAAAGCAAGCGTAGTAAGTCACTTTACCCCGATCACCCCTCGGACAACCCCTTCATGCAGTCTATACGGGACGACACTCGCCTGGTCCACGGCAGGAGCTCCTCAGATATTTACAAACAGTTGGCTCCCATCAAATCCAGGAACGAGAACAATCTGAGGTCCTCCGTGAAATCCACCACTTCATACTGTTCCAGGGATGGTCGAATACCCAATGACATGTACATTTCAGAGCATGTAATGCCTTATGTAGCCAACAAGACTAGTGCATACTCAGCTCCCCGGGTTCTCAACTCTTCTCAGTTTAGCAATAGACGAGTGTATAAGAAAATACCTAGTCTCGAGTCAGATGTTTAATGCTTTTTTGTGTAGTTGAACTATTTACTCACTTAGAATGCCACAGTCACCTACATCTATAAAGTACCCGAGATATCGCTCTTCTTATACGGGCGCTTTCCAAAGGTTTTCAGCATTTTAAGATGCCTTCTGGGCGTAAGCCAATAAAAAGTGGTCCAGCATGGAAGTTGTTCATTATCCCCCACACTTGGCCTAGTGCTAGTGTGTACACCAAACGCTGAGTGCTAGGACAGATGTACTGCTTCAAAGTCGTGGTGGACCGAAGCAGATCCTAGGGTGGGGTTTCAGGTATTTGGCCCCACATTGCATGTGACAAGAGCGTACAAGTATCAGACAGACTGTGGCTGGAAAAAGTTCTTGAACTTAAGGCAAGCAAGGGTATTTCATTCATGGCACTCAGCAATTGCATTTTTGCTTTTATTACTATAGACTTGGGATTTTTGGCATTCTAATCCCTATTTAGAATTTAGACTCTTCTCTATCTTATTTGGTAGCACAATAATCATTAGTTAACCGCCCACCTCTGCTTTATAAACAGAACTTCTATATTAATGTCAGGAATAGATTTATTTTGCATGTGTGTTTCTTTTCTCGTCTTATTTCTTTTGAAGATATACTTACATTAAGGTGATTTCGTTCGATAGCTGAGGTGGTCATCTGTGCAATGAAAACTTGACCTGTATCTAGGTTGTTCGACTGGAAATATTATGTTGATCCTCCATTTCAAGATTGTGGGGAAGTTTTTGCAATGGAAGTTTGTCGCGCATTTATTTGGTTCAATACTTCCATCCTGTCACTGTACACTGTGAAACCGAATCAGAGCATCACCTCTCAAAGACTGTTGTTTACTGTAGTTCGGCGGAGCCTGGCTTCGCTGTCTCAATCCACTCATTTAATGTAACGAGGGGCGTGTGTGAAGCTTGAAGTCTGAACTAGAGCATTGGTTTTCTGTTGCAGTCCGTAACACGGTCAACATTCGCATTGAGGACTACCACGCAAGACCTTTGTTCTGCAGACCTATTACTAAACTTTATACTGTATGAACACACTCAATGAACTCCATGCAATGTGAATCAGAACACATAGCCAAATTGTGTATTAGATCAAATACCTCAGGATGGTTCTGTGTCGTTTTGTGTAACATTTTCTCTGCACCACCGAAAGGCACATTCATGCATGTTTCCCTCCACTCTGCTATGGTTGTTCAAGGACTTCCATTGCAGTCGCATCTATGCGAACAATAGAGAGGGGATCTTTCAGAAACGAGCTTTATGTTTACGATTTCAGCGTTTGTTGGATGTGTATCGACATAACCGTGTTATATGACTGCTGTAGCAGCTTCCATTCTCATATCAGACTTGCTTTCTTTGAACTTCCCCAATAATGTGACATAATTCACTGTACACTAATCTTGAATATGTCATCACTATCATAATCATGAACATATTCATCATATGAAGTGCTGCTTTAAGGAGCTAATGTGCGTATGCACATGTAAAATATCAAGGTCTTGTAATCATATATGCCATACATAGTTTTTACTCTTTGCAACTTGTTTTTCAGTTATTTTTTCACCCTTGTAATAACCCCAGTCTTTAAGGAAAATGTATTTTGATTACATGAATTATAATAATGGCATGCAACTCAATTGTAACTCTTTCTATGTTTTTGTTATGATGTTATGATCACAAATTCTTTGTAACAGGGTGCAAATATAGCATATATATATATGGAAAGAAAATGATCGTTCATATTGCAGAGCTGCTGTTTTGGGGAAATAAGCAAGGTATTAGTCTCTATGATTAATCACAGGGCCACATCTGCAACGATTTCATATCTTTTGCGAGGCGAGGTGAATATACTTGCTCTTCCTCGATTAGCAGGTGAAAACATCACCAGCTATGCTTTCTGTCCCTTACCTGTCACATATAGCCAGATTTAACTTGTAAAGAGAGAGAGAGAGAGAGAAAAAAAAAAGTCTGCTCTTTTCGGGTCTGCTATCCCTCCAAAGATATGACGTCTTCTTGATTTTCTCTATTATCTATGGTTTGCTGTAAGAATAGAGCTTTTTTTAATTCCTCAAAGACTTAGCAACTATTTTGAATATAAGACACTTGTAAATGGCTTGTAAATTCATATTCAAATAATTCATGAAAGTTACGATGATACAGAGTAAACAATATTTTTTGTGTGGGTTTCACAGGTCTGTACAGTAGCACTCGTTTTCTGTAGCATATGTACAAAAAAAAACAAAAGACATCACTCACAAGGTCTGCATTGAAACGTCACCTTTCGAGATTTCAAAGTCTCCATGCAGTTTGTTATCAGGGATTGTAGCCCTGCAGTTTTTGTAAGCTTGAACATTTCGGGGCTGGGGTGAGGGTATACGGGTTGGGGCTACAGGCATTGAGACAGATTTTTTTCTAAATACTGTCAATCCACTTGAAGGTGAGCTTGGATCATTCGGATCAGTGTAAGGAGAACTGGCCTCTTTGGTTCATAGACATTCGTACGAATCCATCCTGCTCATGAACCAAAGCTCTGCGGCCACTCTGGCGTGTCGTTTAGACCGCCAAACTTCTGGGATTTTTACACAAAAACATCTTGAAAACCAAAATGTACTTTTTACTTCATCATTCTGTTTTTGTCGAAGGTTATCGTAGGCGGTCGGATGTGTCGAGCGGAACAGCGCAGGTCAGGTATTGATTGCAAATGGAAACAGATGAACTGTGTGGGATTATTTTATGTAGCAGTTTTTGGGCAAAAGCCACCTGTAGTTTATTGAAAAATCTATTATATTATATTTTTGGTTTATTTACCTTTCATAGAATAGTACGCAAATGTGAATTTAAAGTAGCTCAGATGCTGATTATTTCCATAAGACGAGCTAGACTAGGCAAAGTAGTTGAGGAAGTCAACAATGGAGGATTTTGAAGTGTAAAAAAAAAAATTAGTACTTTCTCAATTACACCATTTAAGGGTTAATCTGTTTCGTCCTTCATATTTGTTACACTCCACTTCTTTCAGAAGAGATGTGTGTTTGTGTACGTTTATCTGTGGATCATGAAGAGAGGGAAGTTTTAGGATCAGCGGCTAATGGCAGTATGCTGAATATTTACCTACACTTTAAAAGTCTTTGCAGATAACAGAGACGCCTCCATCACCACACGTTTGTCTCTTATAAAAACCCATTAGACTAAAAGATACATACAGAACAGATTTTCTTTCCCATTAAGGCAAATTTTATGACCGCGTAGGGCAGAATATCAAAAAGCGAATCACGACAATAGATCTCTGCATCCACATGGAAGACCATTCGAAATCTATTCTTTCCCAAATTGATATTTTGCCAAGTGCAGTGTAGTAAGAACAATAGGCCCTTTTGGCTGCCAGGCAAGCTGGTGTACTGTCACTGCATCATTGGCTGTGTTCCCATTGAGGTAGTTTCAAGGAGAAATCACCTCAGCTCAAATTACATCTGCCAGAGCCACACAAGGCACGGTGAGAAGGGGCAGGTGGCTAAAGACAGGAGCGAGAGTCCTCATGCATGACTGTGTCGACTGCAGCTCGCTCCCTTTCGTTCTCAGGCCGCTTTATAACCCTCAGGAAGACGTTTGCAGGGGCAAAAATGGCAGCTTGGAAGCAACTTGGAAATTCTCACTGTCAGTCATGCGGCTCTTTCAGCAATGGCATTTTTATCATCGCGTTACTGACATGAGGATTATCTTCGCTCACCTTGAGTTTTAAAAATGTTTCATTATTTTAATAGGGAATCAAAATGAAAGGTGGCAAAAAAGTATTTATTTATTTATTTGTTTTTATTCTTTATTTGGTTGTTTGAGTTTGAGCACAGAGCTGCTTGAATACTTGCACTTATTAAAGGAAAAAGGAATGCTGCCTTCCCTGTAAAAATGACGATTTTGATCGTAGCGGACTCGCAGTAGAAAGAAACATTTGTTTGAAACGAATCACTTGTGTTTCCTGTTTAATAATCACTCTTGTGAGCTTTGCATTCATATTTTATGTGGTTAAAAGTAGAAATTATTTTAGAACAGTGTTTTATACTGGGACGGGTGGGGATTGTCATGTGACTATAACCTATTTATCACTGAAACCATGTGACCTGCTGCCTAAATGTTCTTTTATAATGATGCATTATCACTTGTGTGCGTACTGAGATGTCTTAAGAACTTTTTAAAGTAAGTTGGAAGTATTCGCTTACATAAAGCTGACACAAACTTGCATAAATGAAATCATTTCTGCTATTGGCAAATTGCATGAGAAAGTACTAATTCATTGGAGCGGTTTGAACATATCTCCTGTTCTCTCTAAAGTACATTTCTTTTAAAGTATTGTGTTCAGAATTGTTTTTCATTCTCTTCTTTTTTTATGTGTATGTAGATCAACTTAAGGGAACAGGTCTGATATGTGACTTGTGAAATGTCAATACAATGTGGTTGCAGGACGTGTGCTGGGTTACAAGATGTAAAAACATGTATATAAGTCAAAGTTTCATTTTTCTAATAAAGGCTCTTTCTGCCACTTTATATGATCACTGTATCTGTTGCGGTATGTTTCCGAAGCCCATGCTTATGGTGAATGTTGCCGACGACACCTAGAAAGTTCATGAAGCGGGGGGGGGGCACATCTGGGAACTCACTGACAGCTCTGGTAATTTGGAAGCTCATGCTGTAATGGCGAAAAAATGTGGCACTCGGGCCTCAAGTCCTCGGTCTGAACATGTGTGAAACAAGGGCCGTGACCCAGCAATATTACACGAGTCAAGAAAGCAACTTTGCTATCAGCAGAAATTAAGCATTTTGTGTGCACAGTGAAGATGCTCTTACAGACAGCACTGGGAAATGAAAGCGAATTTATCTCTTTTGTCATTTTTCTTTAGTTTGCATCATCTATTCAGAATATTAACTAATTCAAATATTTCGAAACAGACATTCCAATTTAGTGCAGTCATTAATTATTATAGTACAGTATAGTTATCAGTATCAAAATTATCAAATATATATATATATATATATATATATATATATATATATATATATATATATATATATATATATATATATATATTGTACTGTGCAAAAGTCTTATGCCACCATTAGATGTTTTTTTAGCAATGAAATAATGACCATATATAATTATTTCTCAGTCTCTTTATTAGAATATAACCAGAAAATACAGTAAATTTGTAAGCAAGGGAGATCAGCTTTTATAGGCTAAAGTGGCAAGTATTTATTGACCTCCCCTTACACTTGAGCAATAGCAGGAACTGGCTCTCTTAAACCTAAATAGAAGGCCAAGAAAACTTTCAAAATCTGATGAGAAGTTTTCAGAGTTTCAGTCCAGGAGGTCACAGTAAATACTTATTTTTGCTTAACCCTCTATGGGACTAATTATGAAATCACAGTTTAAAAAAATTAATGACTTTATATTTTACATACAGTATATTTTACGGAAGAGGATTAGGGCCAAGCAATAATAAAAAAATAAAACCATCTCGAGATTAAAGTTGTTAAATTTCGAGAAAAAAGTCTAGATAAAATGTTGAGAATAAAGTCATTAAATTACGAGAAAAAACTCGTTAAATTATGAGAACAAATTTGTTGACTTTTTTCTCATAATTTAACAACTTTTTTTCTCGTAATTTAATGACTTTATTCTCAACATTTTATCTCGACTTTTTTCTCAAAATTTAATGACTTTTTTTCCTCTTAATTTAATGAGTTTATTCTCAACATTTTATCTCGTCTTTTTTCTTGAAATTTAACAAGTTTTTTCTTGTAATTTAATGACTTTATTCTCAACATTTTATCTAGACTTTTTTCTTGAAATTTAACGACATTTTTCTCATAATTTAACGAATTTGTTCTCGTAATTTAACAACTTTTTTCTCATAATTTAATGACTTCATTCTCAACATTTTATTTCAACTTTTTTCTTGAAATGTAACGCCTTTTTTCTTGTACTTTAACAACTTTAATCTCAAGATGGTTTTATTTTTTTATTATTGCTTGGCCCTAATTCTCTTCCGTAATATTTAAGGTGAAAATAATTTTCTAAAATTTGTTTTCTACATCTGACCTTTGACCTTTCCACCCCCCCCCCTTTTTTTTTTTCTTTGTCATAACATTTTTCTTTTTGTTTATAACTTACATTGTCCTGTTAGGGTAAATTATTTTTGGCAAATCTGGCAAAACTTCACACAAATTCAAATGCATTTTCACTGTCTGAAAAATAGTGAAAAGGTCATATAGTGTTTTTTAAAAAACAATAAAAAGCATTTTTAACATTACATTTTATCTTGTGCTACTATATTTCATTTGGAACTCGCATGTGAAAACGTCAAAAACTTCAGAAATTCAATTCAGAAATTCAAAACACAAATTCAGATGCAACTTCGCTGCCTGACAAATAGTGAAACCATATCTTAGTGTTAAAATGATCTTTAACATTGTTTCTTTCTTGGAAGTCCAAATCAATGATTGTAGCACAAGTGAAAATCAACAAGACTCTTCTTTTTCAGTATACCTCACACTTTCCACACGTAAATCGATCTTGATCTGTTTAGTCATCATTTTTGGAGCATTTGCTTGCCAGTGTAGTGAGAATCTTTCCTCTGGTTGTAGTATGGATCACATCTTCCAAACTGGCATATGATAATGTACCAAAATGCCTGACTTCCACAACAGTCTATGACTTATATTCTTCATCTCAGCCATACCCTCTCTGCTTCCTTGATCTTCAACTTCTTCATTTCTTACTACAACTTTATTTTCTGATTCACTGCTGTCACTATCATCAATACTTTCTGTAAAAGGTACAGCTTTTCCTCTCTGTCTTCTATAAAACTCACTAACATCAACCTAAAACACAGGCAAAAGGGCTATTTTACTGCCTGCCAGCTAGAAAAAATCTATCCCTAAAAGGACTTTGTCACTTATGCATAACACACAGATTTTTTTTTACTTGAGTTATTGAATTTATAAAAATGTGCATTAAAAATTACCAAAAATTTTAGAAAACACATTTGGATGTACAATGAAATTTAAAAAAAAAAAAATAATAATTTATATGTATTTCCTAGTCTAAAATGAACTCACAATGGAGCCTTGACAGCATGTGACCTAACATGTGCTCATGTCTCCTTCACTTCCTTGTTGCCAAAAATGTCAAGCTTAATTGTTTAAGTTGTTTAATTGTATTGGCTGAAGGGGATGTCATGTCATAATACTAATATATATATATATATATATATTGGTTGAATATTATTATTGTATTTTAAATGCAATTTTATCTCTTTAAAGAAACAATTTTGTTCAGATTTTTTTTTTTTTTTTTTTTTACATATTTATTGTATTTTCTGTTTGTATCGTAATAAAGAGACTGAAAAATAAATATGGATTGGTCATTAAAACATTGCTAAAACAACAAAGCTGGTCATGGCCTAAGACTTTTGCACAGTACTCTATATATAATAATTTATTTATTTTTATATTATTATTAAGTATTTTAAGTATAACCACTCATTATTACAGTAAAATATCCTGAACCATTTAAAGAACACAAAGTAAAGAGAGAAAATAGCTTCACTAAATATGTCAGGAATAATTTCAGGCTATTTTCCATCAATTTCCACCTTGCAGCAAAGGTTGTACTGTTCTAGAACTTGCACCTAACCTATGCAGCTCTGCCTTTGTTCTGAGGTAATGTGATATTGATCATATCTGCTATGACTGGGACAAATACTCTTTCAATATCTAAATAGGCTTTATGCTTTAGAGAGAAGGCGGCACTATTGCTTATGTCTTTGCTATTTAATGGATCTTTAGGCTTCTGGTGTTCATGGTTGAATACACTGGAACAAAGCACAATAAATGTACTGTCTAAAACTAACAATGACTCACTTTCACTGGGAGAGAGAAAACAATTGAAGATGTAAGATATTGGGGGGGGGTTCAGAGTAAGTAAATTGGTTTAGATGGAATTACTTGGAGCATTTCAGCACTAAAGCATTTATAATCATGTGCACACATGGTGCTAACATTTGAACAAACACAATGTTACCTGTATAAAATTACTCAGCCATGCAATAGTTTCTTATTTTAATCTTATGACTAATCTCATTTTTTTTCCCAGAAGAAAGAGAAATGAAAAAGAAATACAAAGGAAAAGCCCGCAGGCACTGAAAGGAAATACGCAATGACAGCAAATCTATGGGCCGGCATCTGTTTGCTATGAGTTACTCGCATGCAGAATGACTTCAGCTGCAGATGCGCCTTTGTTGCTCACTGAAGGGAAATGAATAAGTTTGCTCAGCTTTGCTCATTTTCAAACACTGGCTAATATAGACTCCTGATATTTCTCTTGTATCTTCTGAAGAGCTGCAATTAATCATCACAAGCATGATGTGGACTGGCAGGACTGAACTTGTAATTAATTACTTTACAAACTAGCCAACAAAACCCACTTCCAGAGCGTTTACTCTTTGTAGTTGACACAGGCTGACAAAATATAGCATTCTAAGCTAAACACTGTCCTTCTCCCTCCTTCTGTTGTGATTCTTCTCTATTCAGCAGAACAAATGAAACTCGGTGTGCATGAATCCAAATGACAAATCAGAGATTTTCATGACAAAATGAATGCCTTCTAACTGCTTCAGCTGACCTTACGCTAATTGTGCATTCATGTCAGAAAGATCGAATACGAGTTGAATGCAAATGAAAGCCACTACAGTTATGAGTGCGAAACTCTGGATTTTCCAAGTTGAGGGTGTGTCAGTGTGCAACCAAAGTGATTCAACACACCTGACATTGTATTGTAATGTGAATTCTCCATGGAGGTCTTGATAAGCTCTGGGGCCCTCAGTTACTGTTACTAACTCAGAAACACATTAGAATCTCCCATAGAAATTATTTGGGCAAAGGACCCTTTTTTATTTCCAGGAAGTTATGATAGTTAGGTAAACTTCTCACTCTTTTACAAAAAAAAAAAAAAAAAAAGGATTCTAGAACCTTAAAAGGTTCTGTCAGGCTATTCCTATAGAAGCACTTAGGGGCTCCCATCATGGGATAATTTTAATTAGGGTTAGTTTTAATTAATTATTTTGTTTGAATTATTTTTAATTTTAATTAAGCTCCATGTAAACATACTTTATCAGTAGGAAAAAATGGAATGACCTGTTAAACATGAAAATAATTTTGTAATCACTGAGTCTATATATAGAACCACTGAATCTTGGTGAATGAAAACTACAACAAACATAATTGTTGCATTCTCCAGTTGTACAACAAAAAAATATAGGCTACCCTCGGTAGCCTAGACAAGGCTTAAGCTAGACTAAAATGCATGTTTGGAGCTGTTTTAACTGAAAGCAACTTATACTGACATATCATCCCCTTGGAATTATAAGTTTTATGTGCGTTCTGAGCAGTTTTGAGATATTGAGCAAGAACTATATGGGGAACAAGTTTCTTTCAAACATGAAAAGGACAGGGACCCTAAATGTATTCTAAATGTGGGGGATTTTAAAAATGAATATCAAAGAAAAATTAAAACAAGTAATCCAGTTTAATTGATTAGTTTATTTAGTGAACACATTCAAGAACAATTTTTGCAATTTTTACAAATGCAAAAAGAAAACCTTTTACAAATTTTTTAAAGATTTTTATTATTACGTGTTAATCAGAAGATGCTTTTGTTACATTCATGGCATGCCCAAAGAAGTTGTTTATTATTATTATTATTATTATTGTTGTTGTTAAAAAAACTTTATCGGTTGTTAGCAGGTCCTCAACCCAAGCACATGCTCTACACTCCTTCACCACAATGGTAACCATCAAACATGAACAAGTCTCCCAATTTTGTTAATCAAAAAAAAAAAAAAAATGCATAAAATAACATTTTATTTCAACATTTACTCTAATTAACTCTAATTCACCTAATACAATAGTGTTAAATGAAAATGATTTTTTAAAATAATGTCAATGTCAATATCACTTTATTTATAAAGCACTATTTAAAACAACAGCTGTTGACCAATATGCACTCAACAATCTGAACAGTATCGTAAAATCTGTTTTTTTGTACAATGCTGTTAATAACTGTGCAACACGCCATAACAATCTGTGAAAAGGGTCCATATGGGGTCCATCATGTCAGTGGATGTATGCTTATCAAAAACAGAAGCACAATTAGTTGCTTCTTTTGTAATTTCACTGAAACAGAGAGCTAGTTGTGGAGTCTTACACACTGTAAAACTCAATAAGTTCAGAATACTCAAAACATTTGAGGAAACTTATTACCTCAAAACATTTAAGTTAACTAACTTATTTTTTTTAAGTTAGTAGAACTTAATTTTTTTGTGACAAGTGGGGCGGGGCCGAGAGCCATGGAAGTGGAGCAATGCTAGTGTGGTGCACAGGTGTCTCTCATTAACAATCACATCACTGGCATTCCTTCGCTCCCACAGTTCTCAGCCTCGCCCTACTCAAGTACATATAGTTAATTTACATAAACATCACATTCAAATCTTGGTTAAATGTTAGTTAGCAAAAAACACATGCTATTATAATTATCAAAGAGACTGTCAATATATACTTGCATGTATATAATCAAACAACATACAGTATATGTGGTCTTAAAAGTTTTGCAGCCCATCCTCAACCTAACCACACGGTCTACTCTTCACCAGAATGGTAACCCTACAAAACTAACATAACAGAACCCCCTGTCAATCCCAACATAACACAACATTAAACACTAACTTATGTCTCCCTATGTTAATCTTATGCAAAAACACACAAAATAACACTTTATTTCAACATTTAGACAGTCTGATGCAAAGCATGCTGGGAATTAGAAATCTGCTGCAACTAAGACAGTTTAGTTTACTTGAAATATGTCAGTGCTGTGAACTCAAAAGTAAAAGAAAGTTTTAAATACTCATAACTGTTAATTTAACTGAACTAATTTGTTTAATTTAAGTTTGTCCTACTCAAAAGAATTAAGTATTTTGAGCATTAGGGTTTACAGTGCATCTGACTTTTAGGGAACTTTTAATGAACTGTAAAAGGTATTTTTACAAGTACATTCAATATAGGGAAAAACTGGACTACATAGGGCCGTCGCTAGAGGGGTGAAAGATGATGACGAATCTAGGGGCCCTCAAACTGAATGCATGGAAAAAATGAATTTGTTATTAGGCCTACCTGTTATGCGGATGGTTGTTGTGTTGCTTAGCAACGTTCTGTGCTGTCAGGGACTACATCCTACATTTCTATCAGAGGGGTAACTCTTTAATGAATTTGCCTAATAACATTTTAATGAAAATTTGGTTTCTTAATCTTTTTAATATGCACAAACTGTATTAAAAAAGACATTTGAGTGCCTAGTGTAGTTTATTATAGTGAGCACAAACAAAATCATCAGTCAGCAATCCTTCTACCTATTTGAGAAGTGATTTTTATTCAGTATGGGTGGATATATTCAGATCACCGGGTCTTGCTGGCCTGAGGTAATGTACAGATGTAATGGCTCATCTTTCTGGAGTCATAATGCAGGGGGCACAAGATTTATGTGATACTCAATAATGCTCCATGCTCTAAGATACCTTCTAGCATTATTAAAAGTCCAAAAGTTATCTAGGTTAGCAGTATGGATCCCCCAGCTGACTGCTTTGAATATGATTTCCAGCAATTGAGGCAGGCTTATTTGGGTATCTAGGGCACATTTAAATGCATGTGCTTCCAGCTCCATGTTGACTGCTTATCTGTGCAAGCTTATTCCACATGCTGCGTGTATCACTCCACCGTCCTTTATCGGGTTGTGACCTTACACGGGAACTTCTCCGATCACAGGGAAGAGAGAGAGAACGTTTTATATCCTTCATAATTCAACCAATTTAGCAAGCTACTGTATATAGACATGGGAACAGTAATATTATCACAGTTGGCAGCAGAGTTCTTTCAATTGCTTTGGTTTTATTCCCAGATTTGAAAGGGTGCTGAGCATCACCCTGAGTAGGAAACACAGTGAAATCAATGAGAGTAGGGGGTGTTACAACTATCAACTGTTGTTGCTGACTTGTGAGTTGTCACATGTGACAACTTGCCCCAGTACAAATAAACACACATAACATGCTCAAAAAAGAGGTTCAACGTGTTAAGTCAGTTATGTTCACAGGTTAAACATGTTAAGTTAAGCGAGTTATTTGCAGTATTCCATTCACTTATCATGGATCTATGTGCAAGCCAGAGAAAGTTTGAGTTTAAAGTTCAAAGTAAAGTGGTCTTGCCACTTAATGTTTTTTGATTGAAATGTGTATTGTTTGGATTGAAATAATTGTTTTTCCAAATTCTCTAGGCATGATTGTTTATACACTCTTAGCCCGGATTTTATATTTACTTAAAAATATAATTACAATATACTTAAAATATTTACATTTGGTTGCATTACTTATAAAATATAAGTATATTCTACTAATTTGTGGGTGTATTTGAATGTGTTAATAAATATAAGTTAAATGCACTTAAATTATGAAGTTTTTCTCCTGACCACGCCTCCTACACACTGGTTTGTGGCAGGTAATGACGCCATTTTGTCATGGTGTGTGTGAATTCAAGGAGCTGTTGATGAGCAGTTGGAACATTTGTTTTGGCTGTTCTACAGACATTTTTTCCAAACATTTAACTTTTTATAGTTTTTCACCAAAAGAGAAAATCACAATTTTTAAGTTACCATCATCGAGGTCAGGGTTTGTTTTAGATGAGCTCTTGACCCTTGACTTTTTAATATTAGATTTTTTTTTGCAGTTTTAACTGCATTAAAACCAACCAGACAAGCAACGTTAAAAGATGATCAGCTCTGAACATTAGAAAACAAGCTACTAAAAAGTCACAGAAAAACAGCAAAATTTAAATAGTGAGAATAAAGAAAATAAGACAGTAAGAAAATTAGAAAATAAGACAATTCAGCTCATAATTTATAAATGCAGCAATGCATGATGGGAGGCATGGATGAATTTTGATTGGTGGCAAGTTAACTTGCTTAGTACATTGAACTTCAATATACTAGGTGTAATAATTACAAAGTAATTAATATTACAAAACATTTCAAGTTAAATGAACTCGAATTATTAAGTTAAAATTACTTAATTTTTTTTTAGGCCAACCAGTTTCCTCAAATTTTTTAAGTAAATTCAACTTAAATGTTCTATTCCATTCCATTAAGTACATTGAACGTAGTCCACTTCACTCCTTCAACTAATGCTTCATTACTTAAATATTTTAAGGCAACGAGTTACCTCAGTTTTTTTTTTTTTAAGTAGATTCTACTTATCAAATAATAACAATTAAGTAGTTGTGTTCTTATTTTTAGATAATCTATGTGACAACTTACCCGCCGATGGGGCAAATTGTCACAAGTGCACATTCTCTATTCAACAGTCTACAATTCCATGATGAGATAGGATATGAAAATGTGATGAATACAACATATGTGCCCAAGACTTCCTTCTTTCATTTGGTATGACATTTATACCATTGTGATGTATGGTGCTCAGTAAATGTTAGACAGTGTGAAAAGTGTGACAACTTACCCCGCTCTTCCCTAAATGATGATTTAATGATGAGTTAAAATTGGTTGTAAAAAATCAGTTAGTGGACTAGTATAAGCTAAATGTCTTAAAAGTAAGGCTCAGTAGATACAAAAGGGGGCATCTGATGCCAAAAGTAGCATGACATGGTGATTTTGCTTTTACATAATGTTGATGATCATACCAATAAAATGTCATATTTGATTGGTAGCCCATCAAAAAAAAAAAAGAAAAAAAAAAAAAAGCAGCTTGTCAGGGCGTTCTCACACATGTTTGTTGCTGAGCGGCTAATTCATGCAGAATGAATGCATTTGATCATTGTGAATAAGCCCCAGTTACTTTTTGGGTGAAGGGCTGGCGGTTGTTTGCTTGTGACTTTAAATCTTCAATGCAATCATGTAGCTATTGGCTGTGGGGAGTTTTTGACAATTTAATATTTGAGATATTATTCTGATTACCTTCACTGACAGTTTAATATAAAAATGATATAAAGTGGCTCAGATTTTTGACCTAATTATGTTTCACCACCTCGAAATCGTCTGAGCTACAACAGGCTCTCAGTGAGCCAAAGGCACATATTTAGCCAACCATGCTCTGGCTTCGAGGCTGGTTTCAGGACAAGATGCAAGACAACAGTGACTCATTGCTGTAAGTAACAAAGCTGTTGAATATCTCTTTTAATAGGCAAGAGCATGACTCATGTGGACTAACTTTAGTTTGAAATCTAACAATCTCTCATTTCAGCGAGGACAAAGACAGTGCTCAGTGTTCAATGTCTTCTGTTATCTACATGCACTGACTTCATCAGAGCTTTGACTGTCCTTCACAACTCAACAGGCAGTGATTTGAATTTCAGGCTAATTTAGTTAGCAGCGAGACTCTCTCCGGAGATTTCCACTCCATATCTGAACATATGGACAGTGTCTCAGTGGTGAGGCTCCATTTGGGGGAAAATCTCCAATTAGTCAGAGAGATGCTTTCATGGCAGAGCTATTTTCTCCATCTTTATATTTAGATAATGAGTACTATCATATTTGGAACATTTGGTCATCTGGAGGTAATTAAATTCATCACACTGAGCAGACAATGATGGCTCATTAACATTAATACTGTAAGTCAAAGGCTATGTGTAGAAACTAGTATCAAGTTTAGTTATCGGGATTCGCCCGGGGGTCCGTTCATGGTAAATTTTGACAGAAGTGGATGGCGCTAATCCATACTTCCAGCTCCGTTATTGAAGGGAGCCGTGATGCATGAAATTAAGTGTTCGCGTTGACCATCCCTCATCGTCCTCTTCTTCTCTCGGCTCGACTAACTTTTGAGCCGCTCTTTGCACTGTAAGTTTAATTAGTACCAAAAACTGCTACCTTTGCTGTAAAGTCAAGAAAGAAACAGAGAAAGTCACAGCTCGGATCAATTCGGCGGCTCCTCTGCAGTTTCACTCTAAGACACGAAGTCTAGTGTTGTGAATGCTAATGTCGGCGACTAGCGCACTGCTTCAAACCCGTACATCCGCCTTATCTCTGTGCAGGCACTTCACAGAACTGCAAACGACCCCCAAAAAACAAGTTTGAGAAAAGTTGCTGAAAATTCAAGGGCAGCTTAACAAGATAAAAGGGAAGCACTAAGCCATTTTAAGGTGGTTGTTTAATACATTATCTTTTAATGAATACAATGATGGGGAAAGCAGTTGAGACAGATTAAATTTGTCAGACAAACTGGCTTATATTAGGTGCTCATATTACCATATATAGGCATATGAATTCTTATGAAGAAACATTTTGCCTCCCTAAGGTGAAATGGAATTTGCTCAAATCTTGGTCCTTGCAAAAGTTGCAAGCATTCTTTGAACTGTGCAGGGGTGCGTTTCCCAAAAGCATTGTTTAGCCAACTAACATCGCAAGTTCCGTCATTACTAACATAGTTCAACGATTTGGTGTTTCCCGAAACCATAGTTCAAACGAACATTTGCAAACTTGTGTGGTTGGAACGACTGCTCTCAAGCTGTGGTTAGAAGCATAGTTTCCAATGCTATCTCACGACCAATTCGTACTTATTTTACGAGGTGGCTAATTCCTATGAATTCATACGACCTCACTCGTACGAATTCACGATTTGTCTAAACCCCAGTGACGGTTAGGTTTAGGGGCGGGGTTTGGGGTAGGTCATTCGTATGAAATCGTACGAAAGTGTCGACTCGTAAAATACAAATGATTTAGCTAAAAACGTATGAAATTGTATGAATTAGCCACCTCGTTAAATACGTACGAATTGCCGCAAGATCGGGTTGATAGTTTCATGTTTTTATGAAATGTGGTCTTAATAAATCCTTATCTTGATCAAAATAAGCATGATGAAATTAAGTACTACAATGTATATCTTTTATTTCGAATATATACAAATGTAATTTACATATTTTTGTTTGTCAAGATATTTTAAGCACCGTTTCTGAAGAGTGTGCATGTGCGTACATGCTCTAGTACGAAAGAACGAGCCTATGATTGAATCTGGAAATAAAGCAAAATAACTGAGAAAAATGAGAATTGGTCCTCAAATGCCATGTCCGTAATTTATAGCAAAAAAAAACTAGCATTAATTCGATCTCAAACGGATTCATTTAAAGAAGTTATTACTCCACCACCTGCATGACATCGTTCACCAAATGGCTGAACGACAGGTTTGCGACAATATGGTTTCGGGAAACAGTCGTGACTAGCTAGCTAGTTGATTTGTATGGAGTTAATATTGTGCCATAATTAAACAAACAAATCCAGCATTTTGCAAACAAACACGATCTGCTTTACAAAGGAAAACCCGACTCGCAAACAAACAGAAAGTGATGTGCAAATACAAAGGTCAGTTTGAGCGAAAACGCAGAGGAGTAACAAATATATGTATTGCGTTTTACAAATATAAATAAATGAGCCTACATCATATTTGACAAATAAATACAAACCATCCTACAAATACCAAAACTAGTGCATAAAAAAAGCTAGATTTTTTCACAAATGTGTGCAGGCAGATTTTCTCGCAAATGCAGTTGAGCAACTTACTCTTCCAAAACAGCAGATGGCGCTTTGCTATTGGTAAATTTACGCTAGTCTCCCAAGAGAAGTTGAGTAACATGAGTTTATAATAATAATAATAATGCAATAATAAACTTTGTTTTATAGTGCCTTTAAAAGTTGCATCTCAAAGTGCTTTACAAGAACATACAAATAAAATACAATGGAATAGGGGAAATAAAAGATAGAAACATACATTAAAACACATTTCAAGACATATATATATATATATATATAAAATAATCACAAATAGAAAATAAGTTTACAAGGAATTTCTCAATACCAAGTTTGCAAAGTTCAGTAATTATACATTATCTGCAAAATGCAATCTTGATAACATCACTCGACTCGCTCTGGCTACTCTGGTTATCTCTGTATGTTTAACCGCCAGCAACATTAAACAAAACATGTTATAAAACACCAATCTGCCTCTTTCATTTTCATTTAAACATATTGATAATAGCCACACAAATTTGGTTCAGGCAACGCTTACATTGATTATCTTCACTGCATGTCAAAATGTAATTTATTCCTGTGATCAAAGCTGAATTTTCAGCATTATTACGCCAAGCTTCAGTGTCACATGATCCTTCAGAAATCATCATAATCACCTGTTCACCACTAATTTTCATCAGCTGAAAACTTCTTGTAAACTTTTTTTTTTCAGGCCAGCCTATATTTAATTATGTATGTCTTGAAATGTGTTTTAATGCAAGTTTCTATCTTTTATTTCCCCTGTTCCATTGTATTTGTATGCACTTTGAGGT
The DNA here is from genome assembly GCF_024489055.1 of Chanodichthys erythropterus. Taxonomy (NCBI): domain Eukaryota; kingdom Metazoa; phylum Chordata; class Actinopteri; order Cypriniformes; family Xenocyprididae; genus Chanodichthys; species Chanodichthys erythropterus. The sequence continues at coordinate 32,963,309 of NC_090223.1, forward strand.
GCAACTTAAAGGCACAATAAAACAAAATATTTTATTATTATTATTATAAACTCATGTTTCTGGGCTTCTCTCGGGAGAATAGTGTAAATTGACCCATAGCAAAGCACCATCTGCTGTTTTGCAAGAGGATGTTGCTCAACTGCATTTGTGAGAAAATCTGCCTGCACACATTTGTAAGCAAATCAAGCCGAGAGATCTCATAAAAAGGCAAGTGTCTTACAATTGTAACAGACAGGTGTGCGTTTGTATGTACTAGAGTTGATATTTATTCAAATATTACATGCTATTTGTAGGATGGTTTGTATTTATTTGTCAAATATGATGTAGGCTCATTTATTTATATTTGTAAAACACAATACATATATTTGTTACTCCTCTGCATTTTCGCTCAAACTGACCTTTGTATTTGCACATCACTTTCTGTTTGTTTGCGAGTTGAGTTTTCCTTTACAAAGCAGTTCATGTTTGTTTGCAAAATGCTGGATTTGTTTGTTTAATTATGGCACAATATTGACTCCATAGATTTGTTCAACAATGCATCGTACTATATAGTGAAGCAGTGAGTTATGTTGTTGTACTGAAAACGCTCCCCAGATTGTTTCATTGCAGCATATCAAATAAAACATAACTCAACTATGCTAGTACTCATTCTCCATTTAATGCAACTAAAATTGCCATTCTCTGCCAGTGGATGTTTCACGAGTTCACACTTACAAATAAGTCAGGTAAATAAATTGGTAAACGTATTTGGCGTGCTGTCCGGGGAGAGGGCTCCGAGCTCGGTAATCGGCCCGAACACAGAGTACCCCCCCTTTAGATTAGTATATGAAGTAACCCAGAGAGTGTGAGGAGACGGGGTGGTGGAGGGATTCTGGAAACTGTCGAGAATCCTTGGGTGAGTTTTGACTGTGATTATATACAGGCCTGAACTCATGCCGATTGGGTAGATACGTTGATTACAGATTGTTGACAGCTGGTTGAGATGACGTAATCATTAAGATGACGTAATGATTGGGTAGGTTATTTGACTTGTTCCTCCTGAACTACGTTAATGAAACATAATATAATAGTGTGTTTTATTAGCTTATCTGCGTCAGTGAGCAGCTTGATCTCATTCGAATCCTGCCTTGCTGAACAGTGTGGACTGAATATTATATTAAGCTATATTAAACTTGCACATAAATAGATAAATTAGCCACATACTACTTGTAATATTTTGGAAGTTTTACAGTATATTTGTCTTTTTAATTTGTAGCGTTTAATTTAAAGATGTAAAAAAAATGCAGTATGTCACGCTCCAGGGATAGAACAGAACTCTCGTTACATCACATGGACCAAGTTAGACAATTAGTTTCCAAATAGCTAAGTTACCAAAAACGTGCCTGTACCTCATGTTTTTGTAATCATACAAGATGGGCAGTTTTCACTGAAAGCACGAATCATTGTGATACCTCTTTTTGCTAAGTGCTGCTTGTTTTTCCCTGCCAAAATACCAGTTAAAACTGAAAGAAATAATTGATGAAATACAGCTTTTAGCTGAAAGTGAACCATGTTATTTTGCATTAAAACATCCTCCAATGCTCTTAATCTGAAGTCACGACAGGAGCCATTTGATACTGAATGTGGAGGCCAGCCATTTCAGTGGGAGCTTCAGTTTGACCATATTTCATCATTGTTCTCTCTAAAGATATTTAAATAGATGATTCATAGCTCCTTCAATGACTCAGGGTATAAATTTTTCAGTAGTTCTAAATATAATTTATGAGGAGATATTGGTCTGTTCAGAATGTGACAAAAATAGACGTTTTTTTCCCCAGCGCATCGCAAAGATTCAGTTGTCAGTAAGTAGACAGTGAGCGTCTGTGCATGTCAAACACCTCGGATCATTTTTATCTGATGCTTTTACCCAAAGCAGCTCTAGAAAGCCCAATTTCAAGGATAGCAAATCTACCAAAAGCAAGTCTCACGCTGTGTCTCAATTTCAGGGTTATAAAAGACAAACGCTACATGACTTTCACTGAACATCCAACCCGCCCTACAGCAGAATACACAAGCCACGGTAAGGTAATACTTTAATCTTGACAAAAGTTTTTTTAAAGCAGAAAAAGGGGATTTCAGTTAATCTGGGTAAGGGTTTATTATGTCTTTGGGGTTTTCTGCTGTTTGGTGGTTTTGACAAAAGCTGTAGTGACACCTTTCTCTGACAATTCAGGGGGAAAAAAAGACTCAGTTACCAAAGAAAGATGACAAAGTATTGCGACACTATACTTAGACTAAGCATTAAAATGAAAAGTTTTCATGCCCAAACGGAATAGATCACATATGTTGAAACAGCATTACACTTCTGTACCCATGAAAAGGGCAATAGTTAAAAAAAAACTTCACTTATGCTACATAACTGCACAAATAACGTGATTCTTCATACTTTGATGGGACTTTTTTTTCTCATTTTAAAGTTGATGAAAATGGAACATTTAAGATTCCAGAATTTAGCTGAAATTGGGTCATTAAAAACCAAAGCAAAATTTTCCAGTATGCTTCATTGGTTCTTCTTTCCATTCCTTTTCATTTATTTCCCTTTTCATCCTTTTTGCACAGTCTCCCCTCTTTCTATTTATTATTCATATTAGTATGCAGAATAACATTCAGAGTAAGGATATTTCTGTGTTGCACTAATGAACCGCAATCTTGTCAGCGGCAACAGAACTAAACCAATATATTTCCCTTTAAAGTTTTGGTTTTGCTGAGACAAAAGCAGTCACTGCAAATCAGAGACACAGTTCAGCTGAACGTTACACAACATGTCAGTTTATTTGGTTATAGTACATGAATAATTCATCAGCTGCACAGCTCTATGATTATGATGGAAGTATAAATATTCATATGCATTTAATATTGAATAACGGAATTGTATTTATTTGTTTGGTTAATTGATATAAACATTGCCAACTTTTTAATTGATTAATTCTTATTTATGCCCTTTAAAAAGCAGATGTTGCAAATGAAGAAACTGATGCAAACATACAATGTCTTTATGTGACAATTTATGAAAAGCATTTAAATATTATACACTGGCTTTTATCTGACCTTATATGGTGGACTTTGGGAAGTATTGAAAGATGACCCACAGTTTGATGCCAGTCCACTCTCCATTAGGCTACTGTGCATTGCCCTTGAAATAAATATGGCTTTACAACATCTGGCTGTTTTTATTATGCAAGTATAAACTGGCACCATCTGTTTTCATTGACGTTAATTACCATTCCATTCTCCAGACTCAATTTAGTCAACCATTTGGGAAGCAGGAATGCGTGGTTCAAACGTCCACTGTTCCCTTTAAAACTGAGAGCCAACTGTGAAAGTGTTCTTCTTTTATATGAGCAAATATGACCAGTCAAATACCAAAAAACTTCATCTATTGCCATTTGAAGTCAAATTAGGTGTAATACTTGGTAAATGAAACCATGTGGTGGTTTTAACAGGTCTATTGATAATAGAATAACAATATTATTGTAATAATATTATTGTTAATAATAATAATTGTTGTTAAGACAAATGAATTGTATTTATCATAAATGTTAATTCCCCCTAATGGGAATGTACTGCTGATGAACAGAATGTGCACTGGAGAATCCCAAAGAGACTGAAGGAATTGCTCAGGAAAGCTACTCTTAGAGCACATAACAGATGGACAGAGCTCTGACTACTGACCCAGACATGAACACACACAACTAAATGTGAATGCACACACAAAAAAAGAATTACATAATGTATTGCATTGCATTCACGCACTCTGAAGCACAAACATACACAGTGTAATGATGATTTAAGAGTGACAGCAATGAACTACGACTCCATCCTGCAGTATCGCCATCAGAGGCTGAAATCATCATTCACTTGTATCACCGCTCTAATTGACACCTGATGCAAATATACTTTCCAAACTGTCAGCAACATCATCCCAAAATAGCCAGAACTGGAGCTATATTGAATGATTTAAGTCAAAATGCCTGTCAACCAGTCCATGACAAATGCTTAGCTGCGCTGAAAGTGGTAAGGGGCAGTAGTCAGCTGAATGTTGATTGGATCAGCTCGTTAAAAGCAGGTCCATCACTCATGCTTCAGTCAAAGGGACAGGAAGATCATTTTTGCAGAGGAATAAAGCAAAACGATTCAGGATAAAAGGACTCTTCTTTTTTATTACACTGAACAGCATTTATTACTGAGGCCAGCCTCACTAAGCAGAGAAAGGACCATGGGTACGAATATAATGTTAACAATCCATTAGTCTGGCAGGAATACACAGTTTTACAGAATATATCCAGATCCAGATTTGTGTGCAATAAAGTGGGGTTGCAGCACACACATGCTATATAAATAATGATAGTATCATTACCATTATTCATAGATTCCATTTGGGCTAGTGGCATTTCAATCAAAGTCTTAAGTAGGCCTAAAGGAATAATATGTTAGCTCATACACCTTTTTGAAGAAAAGGTTCCCTTAAGGGTTAGTTCACCCCCCCCAAAAAATGAAATTTCTGTCATTTATTACTCACCCTCATGTCGTTTCACACCCGTAAGAACACAAATTAAGATATTTTTGATGAAATCAGATGACAGTGAGGCCTGCATTGCCAGCAACACAATTAACACTTTCACTGCTCAGAAAGCTACTAAAACATATTTAAAACAGTTCATGTGACTACAGTGGTTCAACCTTTATGTTATGAAGTGACAAGAATACTTTTTGTGCACCAAAAAAAACAAAATAACGACTTTATTCAACAATATCTAGTGATGGGCGATTTCAAAACACTGCTTCATGAAGCTTCGAAGCTTTACGAGTCTTTTGTATCGAAGCAGTTGTTCAGAGCACCAAAGTCACATGATTTCAGTAAACGAGGCTTCGTTACGTCATAAGTGTTTCCAAATTTCAATGTTTCACCACTAGGGGGCGTGACTTTGGCAGCTTGATACACGCTCTGAACCACTGATTCGAAACAAAAGACTTGTAAAGCTTTGAAGCTTCCTGAAGCAGTGTTTTGAAATCACTCATCACTAGATATTGTTGAATAAAGTCGTAATTTTGTTTTTTGGCGCACAAAAAGTATTCTCGTCGCTTCATCACATTAAGGTTGAACCACTGTAGTCACATTAGTAGCTTTCTGGGTGTTTGAAACAACATGTTTTCCAACCAATATCTCGCGTTGGCGTCAGTTTTGGCAGGTCACGTCAGTCAAGCTTGCATCAGCTGACTCCCAGGTGACTTGCGTCTACCTATTAATACGACACCTATTACGGCATCTATATACAAGCTCCTCAGTATTATCAGCAGGTATTTCATTTCTCAGGAGCAAATTACCCTCCTCCATCCCCAGCTCCTCCTCTGTTCAGTCAGGATTGGCCTTATGATTCCCCTGAATCAAACTAATTCTTGAAATATGTGTACATGTTAAATTATTGACATTATTATATCTGCATATGTTGGTTCTGTTCTGTTTACCCTGGGGGGTTTATTGCTGCTCTCCCTCCTCTTATCCATGCTAGGCTGCATGGGTGCGCAGGAAGTTCTTGCCCAGAACAGAACCATACCGCCAATACAAACTCTATGCATTATCTATCATATTTGACGATGGTGGTCCTGACAGAAACGCCTATATAGGTCGTTTGTCACTTCCCTGAAATACGACCCATAGGAGCGTTTACTAAAGTTGCACCCCTATCGACAACTGGACATATTCATTTTAATGCATTGTTCCCTTTTATCTGTGTCATATTTAGGTTTTGCATAGCTCAAATGCTAGAGCATTGCAAGATATTACAATATGCAATCCTGTGATCATATGATTGTGGGTTCGATCCCAGGGAACGCATGTGCTCATAAAGTGTATATGCACTATAAATCACTAAGGGTTGTGGTAAGTGTGGTTGTTAATAAAAAGTTTTGCTAAATCGAAATAGGACAAATGGTGTAAAAAGTCCACACAATTGCATTTAAATGAACACGTCATTTCATGACGACAGACGTAACACGACACTGTCATTATTTTTACACCAGCTAATCCAACTATCCAACTAATCCAACGCCGTGGTATGATGAGCACACTCGGGCTCTAAAACGAGCTGTTAGAAAAGCTGAACGTAGTTGGAAGAAAACAAAACTAGAAGTTTTTCGCCTTTCGTGGAAAGAAAAAATGATTGAGTACAGAACAGCCATAAGAAATGCTAGATCTACTTATTTTTCAAATCTCTTAATAGAAAACAAACATAATCCTAGGTATTTATTTGACACAGTGGCTAAATTAACTAGAAACAGAGATTCAACTGCTGACGTTTCCATAGAGCACAGCAGTAATGACTTTATGAACTTCTTTACTTGCAAGATTGATAATATTAGAGAGAAAATTATAAACATGCAACCGTCTACAGTTTCTCTTCAGACAGTGCACTGTAGTGTCCCTGAGGTAAAACTAGAATCATTCGCCGCTATAGGAGAGGAAGAATTATCTAAACTTATCAAATCATCAAAATCAACGACATGTATGTTAGACCCAATGCCGACTAAACTACTGAAAGAAATGCTTCCAGAGGTCGTAGGTCCACTTCTTGATATAATTAATTCATCTTTAACACTAGGACACGTGCCAAAAACCTTTAAGCAGGCTATTATCAAACCTCTTATTAAAAAACCTCAACTAGATCCGAGAGATATAGTAAATTACAGGCCAATCTCGAATCTACCTTTTCTGTCAAAGATACTAGAAAAGGCAGTTTCAACACAACTGTGTTCCTTTTTAGAAAGAAATGGAATCTGTGAGGATTTCCAGTCAGGATTTAGACCATACCATAGTACTGAGACTGCTCTCGTTAGAGTTACAAACGATCTACTCCTATCATCCGATCGTGGCTGTATTTCTCTATTAGTGTTATTAGATCTCAGTGCTGCTTTTGACACTATCGATCATAACATTCTTTTAAAAAGACTTGAAAACTATATTGGCATTAGTGGAATTGCTTTGGCATGGTTCAAATCATACTTATCTGACCGTTATCAGTCTGTGGTAGTTAATGAAGAGATGTCGTATCGATCACAGGTTAAATATGGGGTACCACAAGGCTCAGTATTAGGACCGTTGCTTTTCACTCTGTACATGCTGCCCTTAGGAGAGATAATTAGGAAGCATGGTGTTAGTTTTCACTGCTACGCTGACGATACTCAGCTCTATATTTCCTCGCGCCCTGACGAAACCTACAAATTCACAAAACTAACAGAATGCATAGCTGACATTAAAAACTGGATGACAAGAAATTTCTTATTATTAAATTCAGAAAAAACTGATTTCCTAATCTTTGGACCAAAAACTTCCTCACGAAAAAACCTTGAATACTCTCTAACACTTGACGGGTGCTCCATTAAACCTTCGTCCTCAGTTAGGAACCTGGGTGTGCTCTTTGATACCAATCTTTCATTTGAAAGTCATGTTTCTAGTATCTGTAAAACCGCCTTCTTCCATCTAAAAAATATATCTAAATTACGACATATGCTCTCAATGACAAATGCGGAACAGTTGGTTCATGCATTCATGACCTCAAGACTAGATTATTGTAACGCTCTACTGGGTGGTTGTTCTGCTCGGCTTTTAAACAAACTACAGTTGGTTCAAAATGCGGCAGCTAGAGTTCTTACTAGAACCAGAAAGTATGACCATATTAGCCCAGTTCTGTCAACATTACATTGGCTCCCTATTAAACATCGTATAGATTTTAAAATCTTGCTACTTACTTATAAAGCTCTAAATGGTTTAGCTCCCCAGTACCTAAGTGAGCTCTTAATGCATTATAGTCCTTCACGTTTATTGCGATCTCAGAATTTAGGCCAGTTGATAATACCCAGAATATCAAAATCAACTGAAGGCGGCAGATCATTTTCCTATTTAGCACCTAAACTCTGGAACAATCTTCCTAGCATTGTTCGGGAAGCAGACACACTCTGTCAGTTTAAATCTAGACTAAAAACACATCTCTTTGCTCTTGCATACACATAACACATCATCAATACATTAACATTTTTCAAATCCGTTAAAGGATTGTTACGCTGCAATAATTAGGTCGGCCGGAACCGAGAACATTTCCTATAACACTAGATATACCTGTACATCAGAACAAGAATGGCATCTACGCTAATATCTGTCTCTCTGCTTATCCTGAGGTTTGCCGGGTGCTGGATCCAGGCCGTATCCAGGTCAGATGGAGAACCTGCGTCTGGACCTGACTACAACGTAGCCCAGGATCCCCGTATCCGCTTGCATATATTTATATATAATCGATTTTTAATCTCTATAATAAAAATGTACAATTCAGATTTTGATCTCCATATACATTTACATATATATATCTTCCAAGGGGTTTTTTCCCTCCTAGGACTTTTTTCCCAGTGCTAGCACGCTGGGTTTTTCTCCTAGGGGGTTTTTTCCACCCCTGGAAGTCAGCCGACATTGGCTTAATGTAGCACCATCTTGTATATGTTACATATTACCACGCTTGTTTGTACAGTTTTAACCACTTCCCTTTTTTTCTGTGCTTCTAATATGTAAAGCTGCTTTGAAACAATTACCAATTGTAAAAGCGCTATATAAATAAATTTGACTTGACTTGACCAGCTAGAGGGCGCATGACTTTAAAACGTAAATATAGGTTGTAATAAGGTGCTTGAAAAACGACCTATAGGGTTGTTTTATTTGGAGGACAGAATTATCTTGCTGTCAACGTAGGCCTCACTGAGCCATCAGATTTGATCAAAGACATTTAAATTTGTGTTGTGAAGATGAACGAAGGTCTTGCGGGTGTGGAACAACATGAGGGTGAGTAATGACAGAATTTTCATTTTTGGGTGAACTTACTCTTAAAAGGGTTCTTTCAGGCTCATTATACTGTATAAATAACCTATTAGGGGTTCCCATGCGATCATTTTATGGATTCATTTTTAATTTTAATTAAATTTTATGAATTAAACATCTCATAAACATACTTTATCAGAAGAAAAAAAAAATGGAATAATAAGTTAAACATTAAAGTATTATGCAGTCAGTTAAGTCCCCTTATATAGAACCTTTTTTTTTGGCATAAAGGTTTAACATTGAGTTACCTTGAAGAACCTTGTTTTTTGAAGAGTCGCTTCATATTAAGCATGTTGTAGCATAACAATCTACCTGTAAATTGGCTGCTCATGTTGCAGTGCATACTTGTTTTCTCACTCTCAGGCAGGAGTTTAGCACCATTAGTTAGATGGTTTTGTGAGCTATACATTTCTAAGCATGTATTTATGTCTTGAAATAAAAAGTTCTGTTTTTAATGAACTAATATAAAAGTATCAAAATATAATTTGTTTTTACAGTCATAGCAGTTTTTATCACATAAATAATGAGGATCAGGACGACAATTCAAATGAACTGAATCATTTTAAATCAGTACATTTGCTCTGAATACAACCAATAAACACCATTAGTATGGTGACAGTGGTAAATAGGATATTTTAACTGAATGTTTACTGCAAAAAAAAAAAAAAAATGTAAATGTGCACAGGACTTCTGTGAATGAATCTGATTCTTTCATGTTAACCATCTAAACGAACCAAACAAAGTAAATCCAAACCAACATACAGATTAAACATAATAACAGAAATATTAGTAGTAGTACTCTAGTATGCTATTCTGAATGTAGCAATTTGAAACTAAACAAACTGATTAATATGAGGAGAAAAACTGGCTTATTACTGGAAAATCCACACTATTTATACTGAAAGCAGCGTTGTTACCTTTAGTTAGTTAATTGAGACATGCAGAGTTAAAATTGTAATAACTATGCTGACACACACAAAACTTAAGGGAACAGAGATAATTTTTCCTGTAGCGATTCCTTCTCACATTGCTCTGCAAGTCTGAAAGTGTTATTGCAAAGCTTAGACAAGAAATAAAAAATATGCGTCAGGTCAAAACTCCTGCAAGAAACATTAAAGCAGCTGGCATGAGGAGAGTCAGTGTGGAGGGAGCAGCACATGCCCCAAAACATGCAAAATGATTCTTCAGTGAGAGTGAAATGTGTTTTGACAGCAAATCAAGGCAGGAGAGAGGGGAAGAGAAAAAAGAGAAGAGGGAGGAATATGAATAACCTGTAGTGGAATTGGGGAGGAAACAGCACGGAGAATTATAATGTGGTCTGCTCTAGCTGTTGTTTTGTGATCAGTGTGATCAGCCTTATTTGTCCCCCCAGCATGACGCCGTCCACGCGTCTGCGTCGCAGGAGGGCAACAAACAAGCAAAGGAAACAGATCATACAAACAAGCAAAGGATCAACAGATTCATATAGCAATAGTGTTCCACATACCAAACAGGATGATTGCTTTTTTCTAGAGACTAATTATGACATCAGATTCATGTAACTATGCTATGCTGATTAGTTTTCTTATGCTGCTGTTCACACCATGATTCTGAATCCTGACAACATAGTTTATAGTGGTGTGATCCATCCAAACACTCCCAGTGGTCCGAAATACAACTTTACTCCACACGTCTTCAGATTTAAACACTGTCAGGGCCACACTGGCAGCTTTACGTTATGTGTGATGGGTCATATAACTTTATAAAGTGCTCTTATTATCACCAAACTAGTGTTTTATCACAGGTGAAAATTAAACCAATGCATCTACTGAATATGAGTGCTCTGTTTAGAGACTTGCCTAGTATTCTATCTCCTATTATAGATGAACTGTAATTTTTTTTTTTTTTTTAATTTATGTTATGCTAACTAAGGCCCCATGTACACTAGTGTGTTTTTGTTTTAAAACGCACAAGTTTTGCTACCGTTACGCCTATCGTTTACACTACGCCGGCATTTTCGAACCTCGAAAAAGGAGACTTTCGAAAATTGCTGCAGAGACCCTTTTAGTTTGAAAACGCCAGGGTTGCATTTCAGTTTAAACGTACCAAAACGGAGACTTCTGAAAATGATGGCGTGGCTGCCCACATAAACTCTGCGTATCCTTGACGACCATGTAAACAATAACATGGAGACTGAACTGCAATATTTGCTGGCTTTGTTGACATTTTTAGCAACCATTGTGCAGTTAAACTCTGTTTTTTTTTATACTGCAGCTGCCTACATGCGCAAGAGGCAACCGTTTACTCTTGTACAAGTGTGCATGAACAGTTATGTGACATGCGTTTTCGGTCATGTAGTGTGGACGGAGATCGTTTCTGAAACGCCAGTGTAGACGAGGATCGTTTTCATTTTTAAACGGCTTTTTAAAACGAAAATGCACTAGTGTAAACGGGGCCTAAGGGTATTTTTTCACAACAACGAAAATGTTAAAACGGAGAAATTTTTCCTTTGAGTTTTATGCGTACAAACGTCAAAAGTTTGCGTTTTCAGGCCACCAAAATGCTGTTATCGTGTAAACAGCCAAAACGCATAAAAAGTTTCCCATTTTTAGTTGAAAACAGAGTCGTGTAAACGGCCCCTGAGATGAAGGCATCATGCATGTCTAAACCCCAGTGATGGGTAGGTTTAGGGGTAGGTCATTCGTACGATTTTTTTAGCAAAAAGCATACAAATTTGTCTCCAACCAAGGTCAAGGTTATACAAATTTGTACGAATTAGCCACCTCGTAGAATATGTACAAATTGCTGTGAGATCGGGTTGATTAATTCACCCTGTAAGCGAAATTGTTCAGTACTAGATAAAATGATAAAACAAGTGGCAACATGCATATCAGCAGCAGCAATAAGGCATGAGAGGCTGTGTTGTATCATGAATAAGTCACGGCTGAAGGGTGTTGTTAGGCACAACGTAAAGCGGAGTTCATCCGTGACTTATTCACGATACAGCACTAGTCTCGAGTACCTTATTGCTTTTATAAATTGGTTACCACACAATACAAATATTAAAGCCAAAAAGATATCAATGCAACTTTCAAGAATTAAACTTTCACCAAAAGCCTTCCTTCCACTCGAAAAAATAGTCCCTGACCATGAGCAGCAACAGAAGTTACATTATTACGCCATTAGATGGCGGCAAAGACTGTGTGTCAGTCAGTAGTGAAGACTTTTACATTGAAAAGACTGAATTGTTGTGAACACGGAACAAGACACAACTTACAATTGCTTTGACTAGCGCTGTCAGTCACGGGAAAGCCCCTTAACTGTTAAAAGGACAAGATAATACATTAGACATTTAAACAGATTTTTTATTATGAACATATAGGACTGACCTGAAGGAAAATGCTAAATCTGAATGCAGGTAATAAACTCACTCACTCAATATTCTCTCTCACAACATTCTTCTACATAATACAGTAAGCTTCAATGAACAATATCAACAGAGAACAAACAGTTTACGTTGCTAAGAGTGGTTGCTAAGGGTGTTGTGTAGTAATACAATGAACCGTTGAGTGAAGCTGTCATAGTCGTGGTTTATCGTGAATAAAACACAGCTATTGACCAATCAGAATCAAGGACAGGAACTAACCGTTTTATAAATAAACCTATGCTGGGGCAGGGCTTAGTTGTTAAAGTTCTGGAATCCTTAAAGGTCACAACTTCAAACCCCTGAAGTTGCTACTACCGTTTTGTCTTTGAGCAAAGCATTTAACCTCTGTGTGCTCCTCCAAGATTGTCCCTGTAGTATGTACTGTAAATTACTTTGAATAAGAAAGCATCTGTTAAATGAATAATGTAATGTAATGATGCTGCCGCATGGGATATCTGTAGTAGAACTGCAGGCAGACTCGTGTATCTGCTAACTTGTTTAAATTAAGCCTCTAGGTCACATCCAATGTAATGTATACGGATGATGGACTTAAGAAAAAATGTGAGGGAGATTAATGAATTTATGTTTGGTTAGACAATAGCTTTTTTTATTGTGATTGTGTGTGGCTTGTTTTGTTGCCTACGTAATTGTTGGAAAGCTTTGATTGTTTTGTATGTTTGTTTTTGTGACAACAACTACAAAATTGGCTTTTCGGACAAATTGACCTTTCCGTGCTACTTCCTGTTCAGAGTAGATAAATTGACCAATCAGAGGGCACTGAATGCCCAAATGCAGTTTGTGTCTTAAAATAGGGCCACATCAATATCATTTTTAGAGCAAATGTCATGTGGCACAGAGGTGATGAATGGAATATTTTCTCAGATCCATATCACTCATTTGATGCTTTTCTCTCCATCACTCCCCACAAACAAATTGATCATGTCCAGGATGACAGATGAGAGAAGGTCATTAGGGCATATTTTACCCACAGGGCTGTGCAGTATCTTACACTGACTCTGGACTGCGTTCAGCAGGCTCAGCCACACATAATTATTCGGGCAAAAGCTTTATTGATCGATTCAGTGATTACAGAGCTGACCTGAAGTGAATGCACCCAAACACAAGTGCTTAAACTCAACACTTATTAGTACTTATTAAGTGTGCAACTTATTTTAAACAAGGCAGCTTTAAAAATCATGTTTAAGAGATAGTCTCTTAAAGTAATGTTAACCACAGATCTTATTTTACTCATAAAACTGCGATGAGTTTGTGTAAAAAAAAAAAAAAAAAAAAAAAAGTTATAAAGTAAAATACCGAGCTTCTGCCAGCCCGCCTTCTGTATTCAAGTTACGAAGAAAATATAAATGTTGAATAGGGAAGGTGTAGGACGTAGCGTAAGCTTTTTGAACTGCAAGAGTTTTTTTTTCGTAAGTTGAATATGGAAGGTGCTCTTACTTCATAACTTGTTATGATGGATGGATGTGGATGGAGGCACTTTCTTCAGTTCATACTCGTGAACCCTGTTCAGTGCCATTAGAGAACTCGGATGCATCAGGATATTTATTAATAAATATCTCTGATTGTGTTCATCAGAAAGAAGAAAGTCATATACAACTAGGATGGCTTGAGGATGAGTAAAGCTTGGGCTAATTTTCATTTGAAAGTGAACTAATCCTTTAAGTTTGAAGGAAATAAAATAAATAACACACAAAACCAATTGCTAGAGAAAACACACAAAATTCTAAATTGAAGAATTGTCTGACCGACCGATCTTCCTGCACTGTAAAACTCAATAAGTTCAGAATACTCAAAACATTTGAGGAAACTTATTACCTCAAAACATTTAAGTTAACTAACTTATTTTTTTTAAGTTAGTAGAACTTAATTTTTTTGTGACAAGTGGGGCGGGGCCGAGAGCCATGGAAGTGGATTAATGCTAGTGTGGTGCACAGGTGTCTCTCATTAACAATCACATCACTGGCATTCCTTCGCTCCCACAGTTCTCAGCCTCGCCCTACTCAAGTACATATAGTTAATTTACATAAACATCACATTCAAATCTTGGTTAAATGTTAGTTAGCAAAAAACACATGCTATTATAATTATCAAAGAGACTGTCAATATATACTTGCATGTATATAATCAAACAACATACAGTATATGTGGTCTTAAAAGTTTTGCAGCCCATCCTCAGCCTAACCACACAATCTACTCTTCACCAGAATGGTAACCCTACAAAACTAACATAACAGAACCCCCTGTCAATCCCAACATAACACAACATTAAACACTAACTTATGTCTCCCTATTTTAATCTTATGCAAAAACACACAAAATAACACTTTATTTCAACATTTAGACAGTCTGATGCAAAGCATGCTGGGAATTAGAAATCTGCTGCAACTAAAACAGTTTAGTTTACTTGAAATATGTCAGTGCTGTGAACTCAAAAGTAAAAGAAAGTTTTAAATACTCATAACTGTTAATTTAACTGAACTAATTTGTTTAATTTAAGTTTGTCCTACTCAAACGAATTAAGTATTTTGAGCATTAGGGTTTACAGTGTGTCTGTGAGGCAAATAAACCTTCAAACTTCAAGGATTTTTATATATATTTTTTACATTTCAGATACTGTACGATGTATTACTTTCTTTGAATTCCAGTTCAGTTTTATTCCTTAAATTCAAATTTTAAATGCTATTCTGCATCCTGTTGCAGCCTTAGTAACTCAATTAGAATTTAAAATTCATACTCAATACAGGTTATTTCCGCATGTGACAACTAGCCCCGGGGTCCCCTACTCCTAATTGAATTGCAGATGTTTAAGAGGTTTTCAGCACTGTAAAACCACAGCACAATGTACAGCAACTGCAGGTGTAAGGCTCCTCAAATTGCGGTAAGTTGCACTAATCCAGCAGCATGCTTGACTCTCCTATCTCCTGCGCATTCCTCTATGGAGAACTGAGAATGTGAGGACACAGAGCCTATCACACCCTATAAAAGGGATGGGGGATAAGTTGCACAGCCAGGGCGAAATGTTGGCTTTTCTGCCTACGGCCTTATCAGCCACTTACAGCTGCGGGCCCAGAAAACCTGATTTCTGCGTGTTCCACCCTGGAGGACAGACAGATTCAAAGCAGCAGAACCTCCTCAATAAAACAGTGAGTGCTTGCAGTTTTAACTCAACTTAAATGCCGTGACCCCTTAATTACATGCCACATTTTCCTTTTGTGGTATCTTTTCAAAAAAATCCAACCATTTCATTGGTGTGACAATATTTGCAGACAGAAAAGTTCAGTTTGAGACTATATGCTCCTGTCCTAAAAATGCAACGAAAAAAATCATTAGCGGAGGTCCTAGCAAATTTCTATATGCTTGTCCATGTGATTTCAAACAGCTAATTCCTGATACAAAAGTGATGCTGCTTCAGCAAATATGGATTATGCCGAGGGAGAGATTTTAAATCTATAGTTGCATTGCCCTAATCAATGACTCTCAGGTCGTTCAATACTTTGCTGTCTGTTGTGGCCATGAGTGAATTATATTGTGACTACTATTTTGAAGTAGTGTGTAATGATGTAGTGTGTGTGGAGATCGGAGAAGTGATGACTAAACAAGATGGATGAAGATCCTGTCTCATGTGCTTTATTGCAGCTTACTAACTTCTGACAGATGCCACACTGTTCATTTCTCTTTTCAAGATGATTTTAGTTTTTCTTTTGATCATGATTTTGCTCTTGATCTTAAAAAAAAGTAGAAAAAAAGAGATTTGTAAGCATGTAACATGTTGGCTGTGGTATTAATAGCATGGAACAGGAAATTCAGTAACTTTAAGTCTTTACTTGGAAACACGCAGGAGAATACAGGAATCAAACTCATAGACCACAACCACATCATACATAAAGAAGACTGAACAAAGAACCAAGAGAAATAAGGGCTTAAATGCACAGAGTGAGCTAATTAACTGAAACAGAAACAGGTGCGTAATTAATCAGAATAGAATCCATGGTAACTAATGAGCAAAGGAGACACAGGCAAACAGGAACAGAACAGAACTAAACAAGAACACAATGAAACAAAAACATACTCCTAACATTAGTACCCCCTCCTGGAAGATGTGTCCTCACACCAAAGATAATAGTTCAACCTGCAGCCATTTCCAAAAAAAGCTTAACGGCTAAGGCTGCCAGTATGCAGGAACCAGAGGCTATCTTTTTTTTAATGGATGTCAATGGAGAAAAGGCTTCACAATACTGAATAAACCACTTTTGTGGTTGAGGAAACATCTTATCATTAATGAATCAACTAGCTGTCTGCTAATCTTCAACATGTTTTATGCTAAACAATACATTTATTGAGGATGATATGTAGATTTTACTATGATAAAAAGGTTATTTTATAGGATAAGGCAGAGAAAGGAATGCCGCGACAGGTAGGACTCATTTACGGCATTACCATAGTATTTAATAGTAATATTTAGTGATATTGTATATTGTCTAAAGAAAGTAGAAAATACCAATGTTTTCTTTATTTGACTTTCAGGTTTTACCAGTTATGATAAGACTTGAATTGTAATTGTACTGCATTTATGCATGACACTGATGTTAAGCATTTTAATGAATAAACAGAAAATGAATAATTGTTGTGTTATATTGAACATTTAATGAAAATAAAAAAAAATAAGTATTCCTTCAATCGCTGCCAGGTTAGTCTTGTTTTGTAATAATTTATGACAATCCATATAATTAATAAATTAAATATGTATTAAATTAGAATTAAGTTTTTAGTGTGCTCTTAAATGTGGTTTAATGCACCCGCAGTGAACTGTGCAACTAATAGAGATATTCACACACTTTTTTTCCACTCAGTGCTTAAGAAGAGATTAAGAAAACCCAAAAGTATAACAACAAGATGGCAATCAATTTACAGTCAATTTACTTAACAGTTATAACCAAGGGCTTAGACACAAAATAAATTAAAAAGGAAGTAAAAAGAAATCAATGAAAATAAATAAATACAGTTGGTACGGAAAGTATTCAGACCCCCTTAAATTTTTCACTCTTTGTTATATTGTAGCCATTTGCTAAAATAATTTAAGTTCATTTTTTTTCTCATTAATGTACACACAGCACCCCATATTGACAGAAAAACACAGAATTGTTGACATTTCTTCATATTTATTAAAAAAGAAAAACTGAAATATCACATGGTCCTAAGTATTCAGACCCTTTGCTGTGACACTCATATATTTAACTCAGGTGCTGTCCATTTCTTCTGATCATCCTTGAGATGGTTCTACACCTTCATTTGAGTCCAGCTGTGTTTGTTTATACTGATTGGACTTGATTAGGAAAGCCACACACCTGTCTATATAAGACCTTACAGCTCACAGTGCATGCCAGAGCAAATGAGAATCATGAGGTCAAAGGAACTGCCTGAAGAGCTCAGAGACAAAATTGTGGCAAGGCACAGATCTGGCCAAGGTTACAAAAACATTTCTGCTGCACTTAAGGTTCCTAAGAGCACAGTGACCTCCATAATCCTTAAATGGAAGACTTTTGGGACGACCAGAAGCCTTCCTAAAGCTGGCCGTCCGGCCAAACTGAGCTATCGGGGGAGAAGAGCCTTGGTGAGAGAGGTAAAGAAGAACCCAAAGATCACTGTGGCTGAGCTTCAGAGATGCAGTCGGGAGATGGGAGAAAGTTGTAGCAAGTCAACCATCACTGCAGCCCTCCACCAGATGGGGCTTTATGGCAGAGTGGCCTGACGGAAGCCTCTCCTCAGTGCAAGACACATGAAAGCCCACATGGAGTTTGCCAAGATGGTGAGAAATAAGATTCTCTGGTCTGATGAGACCAAGATAACTTTTTGGCCTTCATTCCAAGCGGTATGTGTGGAGAAAACCAGGCACTGCTCATCACCTGTCCAATACTCAGGACCTCAGACTGGGCTGAAGGTTTACCTTCCAACAAGACAATGACCCTAAGCACACAGCTAAAATAATGAAGGAGTGGCTTCACAACAACTCCGTGACTGTTCTTGAATGGCCCAGCCAGAGCCCTGACTTAAACCCAATTGAGCATCTCTAGAGAGACCTAAAAATGGCTGTCCACCAACGTTTACCATCCAACCTGACAGAACTGGAGAGGATCTGCAAGGAGGAATGGTAGAGGATCCCCAAATCCAGGTGTGAAAAACTTGTTGCATCTTTCCCAAAAAGACTCATGGCTGTATTGGATCAAAAGGGTGCTTCTACTAAATACTGAGCAAAGGATAATAAATCTGCAAAAATGTCAACAATTCTGTGTTTTTTCTGTCAATATGGGGTGCTGTGTGTACATTAATGAGGGAAAAAAAATGAACTTAAATGATTTTAGCAAATGGCTGCAATATAACAAAGAGTGACAAAATTTAAGGGGGTCTGAATACTTTCCATAACCACTGTAAATAGAAAATATCCGTACAGGCTCAAAAAATAGCAATAAATACAGTATTATCACAAGGTTATTAGGAAAATATTGTTATAAATTGCATTAAAAAAAAAGTCAAGCAAAATCTCATTTTTTTTTTTGTAGTTTTTGACAGGGTGTTTAGATATTGTACCAGTTAGTTCCATCACGAAGAGATGAAGCTCAGTGACGTCACAGTGACACGTTCTAAATATTCACGACTTCAGCTGCAGTCCTGTATAAACGCTGGAATTCTCTCTTGAGCTCAGTGTGTGTGTATCTAACTGCAGGACGGAAAAGGCAAGACTCAATACAGACCGCCGAGAGAAGTTTCTTCATGAAGCTTCGCTTGGCGAGTCTGTGCCCAATCCTTCGTGGGATTGCGTATGCGAAACAGAGTTCTCACAAAGGATTTTACGTGTCTGCTGCTTTCGTTGAGCAGCATCCGGTCTCCAGCACGGACTGGCTCCCGGTTTATGCATGCTCTAGAGCGAAGAGCTCAAACACGCTTGGATTGAGTGTAATGGCGCTGATGATCCCCTGGGAGACACGTGAAGCCGATACAATTACTTGGCCCCCACTGTCAGGGTGTGGTGGGTGGGTGCAGCGGAGGCCAAGAGGGTCCTGACCCCAAGTGGTTGAGTGTGGTCAGGGTCAGGGTGGGGTGTGATAGTGATTAACAAAAGTGGGGTGGCATGGTTCTCTATAATCAAATGACCTTTTTTTTTAGCTGTTGATCACTGTTAACACCTGCTATAAAGCTTTATACACCATATGAAGATGTGATAATCAAACACAGGCACAAAATTATAAATTGCACATACATAAAATCGTCTTAACCAACAATTAGCGTTTGCTTTTTACTACATGGGAGGGCAGTTCCTAAATGAGATTGACTTAGATTGACTTAACTCAAATGTAAACAAGAATGTTTTTTGGTTGAACTTGCAAAGCGGTGTTTACAGAACTTATATTTTTATGTTTATATATATATTTCTGTCATGACAACTCTCAAGAGTGTTTGGTATGGTAATGGATATGACAATGTAGATATTTTTGGTCTTGGCGGAATAGATCTACGCTGCTGCTGCTTAATTGCTGCTGCTGCTGTTGATTATTGCTGCTGCTGCACAGCAAGTACGGGACTTGCTACTGCCAATACATACGCGACCCGCTGCTGTGAGCAAGTAAGACATGCTGCTGCTGTACAATATAGCGTACATAAATAACCGTAGCAGATCTATACAGGTGGAGCTGGGGAAGGTGGAGGGTTTCTGAAGCACGCTGCGCTACTAAGCAATGCTAACTCATGTATTTAAAGATTAAGCAGGCAGCTCATTGGCTACTAAAACAGCAGTAACCAGTCATCTGTGACCTATAGATATTGATGTGATAATTGCTGAACTTCATGCACTCACAGGTTTTATTATGTAGTGATATGGAAGGGATTAACAGACTCTGATGATAAACTAACCTTCTAAAATTCATACACTATACAACAGTACATAATACACTGTAAGTGCACAGTATATATTACACAACTTCAATCTAAGACTGTCACATAACAGAACATGCAATACAAATATGCAATACAATGTTAGATCGTTTTACTCTATATCTAGTTTATCCACCTCTAGATTACACAGAAGTGTCCACAGTCAATACAAATGCGCCTGAGTTACTCAATATCAGCAAAAGATATATGGTAATTCACCACCTGAATACATTATGGGAAAAATTGTGTTTCTGAAAGGCAATTGAGCAGCTATGGACGACTTATTACTTCAATTTATGATTTTAAATCACATTACAAGACCTGTAAAACAATTTACCTCTCAGCTCACAGCACAGCACGCACAACAGGCAGTTCTTCAGCATGACCTAGAGGAGAATGTGTGCAAATAGTTAGACAGGTGGTGCATGCTGGCGTGAGGAGTGTTAACCGCTGCCCCTCCGAGACCTTCAATCATCTGCACCATCAGCCCTGAATGAGTCATTTTCTGTGTGTCCATCATTTCATTACTGCAGGAAGAGAGCCACCTGTATTCCAGCACCTCCATTCAACACTACACCCATTCTCAGACAGATGGTGGGTGACATGTGATCGGGAAAGAGACGGCTCTCGGTAATAAAGCAGTTCTGACTGCAGCGAAAAGCCGCACGTTGTTCTGCTTCCTCATGAATGGCTCAGGATTGAGCTTGAAGTTTGCTTGTTCCTCTATAGACCTGGTTACATGATTTATTGCTTAAGTGCTTAAAATGTGCAGCACACTATCGTTGCAGTACTGAGGCCACATTTCATTAGCTTCCCCTCGAATTTGGAGAGGCGCTGGAGCTCTAATCTCGTATCCTGACTTGGAAAAGATAATTATAACAGAACTCTGCCTTAAAAAGTTTTTGTTGCATGCTATGCAGGGTAAAATATGGTTGGTAGATAACGGTCCACAACGAATAGCTAAAAATGAGCAATTAGACAGTAACACTGTTGGAATAGATCATTGTGCTTTAGCCCAGGATTTATAATTCTGATTTGCATTCTCTCTTTCTCTCCTCTGCTCAGTTACAGTTAACTTAATCAGCCTGTAATGTTGCACAATTAATAATATTAGAACATATATGATGAATGCAAAAGAATAACTCGAATAATGAATAATGTTCAATTTGTGTCATATTTATGGATGTTATATCAAGATGACGTATACTGTGATGCTGTTGTACCTGCCTGATAGCTTCATTAGATCAAGGAAATGTCATTGCTCCCTATACAGGCCTCATGGAACCATCGGATTTCAACAAAAATATCTTAATTTGTGTTCTGAAGATTAACGAAGGTCTTACGGGTGTGGAACAGCATGAGGGTGAGTAATAAATGACAGAATTTTCATTTTTGGGTGAACTAACCCTTTAATGCTGGTTCTGATAGAAAGGTGTCAGAATACACAGTGCATCGCAGTTTGTTGCATTTGGGGCTGCATAGCCGCAGACCAGTCAGGGTGCCCATGCTGACCCAGTGGTCACGTGAGCATCAGAACTGGACCACGGAGCAATGGAAGAAGGTGGTTTTCTTTTCTACATCACATGGATGGCCGGCTGTATGTTCAACTCTTAACTGGGGAAAACATGGCACCAGGATGCACTATGGGAAGAAGGCAAGCCGGTGGTGTGATGCTTTGGGCAATGTTCTGCTGGGAAACCTTGGGTCCTGCCATCCGTGTGGATGTTACTTTGACACGTACCACCTATCTAAGCATTGTTGCAGATCATGCACACTCTTTCATGGAAACTGTATTCCCTGGTGGCTGTGGCCTCTTTCAGCAGGATAATGCACCCTGCCACAAAGCAAAAAACATAACAACGAGGTTGAGGTGTTGACTTGGCCTCCAAATTCCCCAGATCTCAATCCAATCGAGCATCTGTGGGATGTGCTGAATGAACATATCTGATCCATGGAGGCCAGATACCACAACACACCTTCAGGGACTAGTGGAGTCCATGCCTTGACGGGTCAGGGCTGTTTTGGCAGCAAAAGGGGACCAACACAATATTAGGAAGGTGGTCATAATGTTAAGCCTGATCAGTGTATTTATGTGTAACTATTTGTGATTCAAATAAGGCATTTTTTTATTTTTTATTTTTACAGTAATCAGAACAGTAGTCACACAGATCTTGTATAAAATGGATCCAAACAGACATTTGCTCAGAAATGAAGGAAAAGATGACCTCTGACTGCCATTTAAAGGAAACTGCACGCCTGGTGTAGTGATTTGGATGACAATCTAATTTGCATATAAAACTTTGTAATAAATATTTATGCTCTCATAATACATTCAGGCTGATACTGTTTTTTTTAAAGTCCAGATTTTGCAAAGCTCTTTCATTATTTAGTCATAAATATTAATTAATATTCACGAGAAACATTACCATATTGACGTGAAATACCGGTTGTTACGGTGAATAACTTGGAGGGTCACCTTTTCTGAACCTTCCTCCTCAGCTGTCTCTCCCTTTTAAGACAGGTAATGGTTTACATCTGATCTGACAAATGAGCTTTTGCAGCCTTTCTCTCATTAGCATTTCAAAAGGTGTGGATGCCTCTCCGATCTGTGATAAAGGCTGGAGAGATTACAGAAGGGTTTTGGAGAAACTTTGTGCTGCCAACTGGTTCCATGAAGAAATCACTTCTGACAACAGCACTGCTCTTTGAAGAGAGTTTCCAGGGATTAAGGCTGTAGGAACTCTGCCTCCCCACAACCTGGTTTAATGCGGGTCAGCACACAAGAGTCCCTGTATGATGTTTTTGAGTAACGTTTGAGTAAACCTATGCTGCTTGACTGAAACTTCAATAAATGAAAGGTTGAATGACCTTC
The DNA here is from genome assembly GCF_024489055.1 of Chanodichthys erythropterus. Taxonomy (NCBI): domain Eukaryota; kingdom Metazoa; phylum Chordata; class Actinopteri; order Cypriniformes; family Xenocyprididae; genus Chanodichthys; species Chanodichthys erythropterus. The sequence goes on from NC_090223.1 coordinate 32,986,430, forward strand.
AAATGGTGTCTGAAATCCCCCTGCGATGAAATTGAACGAACCTGTTCATGAATTCACAATTATTTTCTCAATTATTATGCACAAAATTCTTCACAAGCTTATACTTTTCTGGCCAACATTTGACCTTTGTATTGCAGTGGTTGCAATGTGTTCTTACAGATCAATGGCATTCCTCATTAAATGAAATGAATGAAAAAATGTGGTTGTCATATACAGTAACCATATCTCCTGGACCAAAGCATATTTACTCTCATATTTTCAAACAAGATTCTTCAATGGATGGCTCAGATAAACTAAGATTTGAGTGTTTAATTTTCTGACTTGGATAACAAAAATAATAATAAAAAAAAACAATAAAATAAAATAAAAATAACAATAACAAAATTTAATTTAATTGAGACTTTTTAGCTCACAATTCTGACTTTTTACCCATCAGAATTGCAAGTTTATTTCCTAATTTTCTTGCTTAAGCTGTAATTTAACCATTTATTTATTGCAATTCTAGCCTATATCTCACAATTTTTATTTTTATTTATTTATTTTTACTAGCAATTCTGAGGGAGGAAGAAGTCAGAATTGCAAGATAATTATATATAATTAAATAATAATAGATACATTTTTCTTTTAATTTTTTTTCATAAACCCCCTGGCACCCTAAGTATGATATAAAAATAACATAAATATTAGCATTGATTTATTATTTAGCATTTTTTTCTGAACTTTTCCACTGACCCCCTGATGCTTTTCATGCTCCTTAATGGTCCTTAACCCCAGTTTGAAAACCCCTAGTAAATTTCTCAATTATGACTTGATCATTTAGACCATTTAGACTGGATCTTGGATCTTTTTTGCAACTTCTATAGTCATTTGAAAGTTTGCCCCATTAAATAATCACATTAAAGCAGTGGTGTCAGCAAAACTGATTGAGTTGTTTATGTGAATGGCCCTCTATCTGCATTAGCTTGTACACTGATTGTTATAATTAGTGTTTTAGGTAACACATTATAAGTAACGAGAGTTACAAATACAGATTACTTTTTCAAGGAGCTAGTGACTAGTAATGCATTACTTTTAAAATTTAAAACAAAATATCTGAGTTACTTTTTCAAATATGTAATGCATGTTACTTAGTTTTCCCATTTATTGACTGACAGCTCTCCTGTCCCCATGTTGAGAGAAGTCGTGAAGTGTAGAGGCGTTGTGTGTGCTGTGTAAACATGCTGGTTATTCTAGTTATAAATATAAGCCTGCATTTACTCATCTCACTTTCACTAAAAAACAGAAAAACAGTGAAGCTCAAACTCTGAAATGCAAATATTAACCAAACTTGCAATATTAAAATATGTTAAATAACACAAATATACTTTATGCATGTTATCTCACTTAATTATGTTTTTGCTGCTGATCATTGATGATCCAATTCAACCATATGAATAAGCAAAAATGGCTTTAGTTAAACATCACATTTGTTTCAAATCTTTTTTTTTTTTTTTTTTTGTATTGCTGAAGATTGTTAAACCTTCCTCTCCTACATCCTATTTTTCTGCAATCCAGAATGGCAGCACAGCTAAAAGGTTTATTTGAGTTGCGCCCTCTACTGTACAGGTGTGAATTTGCTGCATTTCCTTCTGTTGAGGCTTATTCATTTCACTTTTGGTGTGAAAGGGCCTTTACACTTACCAGAAATTTAAACCTTTTTTATTATTATTATTATTAAAGCAAGAGAAAAAATAACACAAAAGTAACAACGCATTACTTTCCATAAAAAGTAACTAAGTAATGATGCTATCAGTTACTTTTTTTAGGAAGTCACGGAATATTCTAACACATTACTTTTAAAAGTAACTTTTCCCAACACTGGTTACAACAATTAAAGGGTTAGTTCACCCAAAAATTAAATTTCTGTCACTAATTACCCCTAAGACCTTCGTTCATCTTCAGAACACAAATTAAGATATTTTTGATGAAATCCGAGGGTATCTGAATCACACATGGGCAGCAACATCATTGCACCTTTTGAGGGCCAAAAAAGTAGTAAAAACATAGTTAAAATAAACAATGTGACAAAAGTGATTCAACTGTAATGTTATAAAGTGATGAGAATACTTTTTGTGCGCAAAAACAAAACAAAAATAACGACTTTATTCAACAATTAGAACCGTTGTCATACATAGTGAATCTTGTTTACGTCTGAATGCCAACTCATTATTGGCCGGCTCTTGCGTCAGCATCACATGCATGCGTCGTGGTGCTCACGTGTTCAGCTTCGGCCAATAATGAGCCGGCATTTGGATGTAAACAAGGAAGCGCTCAAAAGGTGCAATGACATTGCTGCCTATGTGTGATTCAGATACCCTCGGATTTCATCAAAAATATCTTAATTTGTGTTCCACAGTTGAACGAAGACCTTACAGGTTTGGAACGACATGAGGGTGAGTAATTAATGACAGAAGTTTCATTTTTGGGTGAACTAACCCTTTAAATATAAACATTCCAATCATGCATTCTAATCATACTGGGTTGATTTTATTCTTCAGGAACACTTTACAGTGATCACTCTATGGTCAACACACAGGTTTCTTCTCTTCTGACTTCACTGTGTGTGGCAGACTACTGTCACATGCTAAACGTACACATCCGACACCCATACTAAAAGCCAAAATAATCTTATCACCAAGAATTACAGACAGCAATCGTACTGACAGCTATCTCTGAGAATTGAAGTTAACTATGGGTTATGCTTATCCTTAACAGACAGATGCTCTCTCCTCTTTTGCCCACAGGCTTAGTTCCTGCTGGACACTGATAAATCGCAGTCACAGCTATTGCAATTTGCCTGGAAAGACAAGAGCTGACGCCGACTGAATCGCTCCCCGACGAGTAATCTGCACTCGGTGGGCAGTTGAAAAGAATATGATAACCCTGACGTCACCTCAATTTCGAAATGCTCGTCCGCTCCCTCCTGCCTGCTCCCACGTCTTGACAGAGGTTGCTAAGGTTATAATTGATCCACAAGTCTGTGGCTCTTTCGATAGAGCCGTATTCTTATTTGAGGTGCACTCTGATAGAAGGACAGCTAATGTGCCCCACATGCGAGCTAAAAAGTACAAAGGCTTCACAGTTCACACATAAAGAAATGCACTCACTGAACAGCATGATTGTGTGAAGTATGTTACATAACAGCTTGTGACTTGACTTGAGGCTGGGGTTCAATTACTTGTCTGAAAAGTTGCTGGATTGTTGATTCATGTTTACAGGTAGAAAGAGATGTTAATACAGCAAATTATGTGGAATAAGGCATATGAGTCTCATTTTTGTACTTTTATACATGCACAGTTTATATATGCACAGAGCACAGCTTTGATAAAATTATTTACAGGCTAACAAACAAAAATAAAAATTCAGGTTACATTTTACAAAAAGGTTTGGTGTCTGTGTCCAGGATAGGTCAAACTGATGGAACACCTACACATATTATACTTTTGCCCATGCCATTGAATTCAATCTTTGGGCTATTGAGTGATCCTTACAGTGCCATGCTCTTGAACTACAGGAAGGCGACATGAAATATACACTATGGATTAAATGGTTAGTTCACCCAAAAAATTAAAATTCAGTCATTAATTACTCACCCTCATGTCGTTTTACACCCGTAAGACCTTCGTTCATCTTTAGAACACAAATTAAGATATTTTTGATAAAATCTGATGGCTCAATGAGGCCTACATTGAAAGCAAGATAATTAACACTTTCAATGCCCAGAAAGTTACTAAAACAGGTCATGTGGCTAGTGGTTTAACCTTAATATTATAAAGTGACTTAATCACATGTTTTCAGTAAACGAGGCTTTGTTACATCATAAGTTCAATAGTTCACGTGACTTTGTCAGTTTGATACACGCTCTGAACCACTGATTCGAAACAAAAGTTTTGTAAAGCTTCAAATCTTCATGAAGCAGTGTTTAGAAATCGCCCATCACTAGATATTGTTGAATAAAGTCATTATTTAGTTGTTTTTTTAAAGAAAAAAATATGTATTCTGTTGGATTCAGAATGTCAGAATTGCCAAAATTCCTACTTAGAAAAAAAAAAAAAAAGAAAGAACACCACATGGAAACTTTCTGATTTCATTTAAATGCAGGTATATTACATCATGTGATGTCAGCACAGAGGAAGTTGGTTTATAAACATTTAAAAACATAAAATTCATTAATGAGTGAACTTGTTTCTCAAACATTTGCTGAGACAGGTGTGCAAAACAGTAAATGATAACCGTACATCTGAAGAACACATGCTAGCGATGCAAAGCATCATTTATCGTCTGCAGTTTAGTTGCCTTGAGAATCAAACAGCTGCACAACCTAGCTTTTCTGTTTTGTTTTTCTTATAGGCCTATTCCAACATCATCTTCCAAAAATCGGTTAAACAAACACTATGATGCAATGTCAAGTAGAAAGATCCCACATCCAATTTCCAATGTAACGCTAAAGGCAAGTTATAGAACACCAAATAGTATAAAGCAGGAAATATTTTCACTGGCAACTAACAAAAAGTTCAATAAAAACTACATGGAATAAAACAGTAAAACTGTAATAAAACAAACCTTGCAGATCTGCTTTTAATATAACAGCAGATTAAACTATGTTGTAAATGGGTCTCTGTATCTCACACTAAGGTGGGACTTTTTGCTCTGAATATCTAAATTGTATCTAAATGATCTACTTTCAGCTGTGGCATTGCAGATCTCATTAAAATAGGTGGCATTGGTGTAATCGTACTTTTTTTCAGTTATCGCAGCAGTTTTTTTCCCCATCATAGGTTTTCCTGTCTTATCTTTTGCATTGCATACTCTTACGCATAAATAGCTATAGATTTCATAGATGACATTGGTAAGGACACACTGTTGCCATAGGCATAAACTGAGAGCAGAGACGGGGGCACAGAGCTCAAAGCTGCATTCTGCTCTGTACCATGACAGCAGACAGTGGGTTAAAGATATACACAAAGTCCCTGGAGCCTGCAAGAGAATCAATCGCTGACATTACAGGCTACTAACATGATATTGTCAGCAGATAAAACAAACATTAATAGTTCAGCCAAAAATGCAGTCATTATTTACTCACCCTCATAAAAGGAAAATTTGCAAAGAATCTCAGACCCAGTGACTGCAGCAGTTTCCAAGTTAACAGCTCATCTGGAGCAAAAGATTAACAATGAATAATATACATTTCTTTTCCTCACACAAAGCTATCATATGACATCAGAATACATTTTTTTCATTTATGGTAGCTTAACAGCTTTTGTCACTAGCCATCGTATGGAAGACCCCTGCTTGAAAATGCATCAGCAGTAATTTTCTAATTCCACAGAAGAAAGTAAACAAAATGGAGGTGAATAAACTATTACAGAATTTGGGTGAACTATCCCTTTAAAGTCAAACAGTACCGAGAAAAAGCCTGCCTGACAGTAGGTTTTGTGTGCCATCAGGCTTGATAGGACAGTTAAATAAGTGGACACACTGCATTCAAAGCATGAGAGGACTGGTTTCGCTTCACTGCTCTGATGTGGAATAGAAAGACAGCTGCAGTCTGCTGTTACTGTAAAGAGCATTACAGCATTTTCCTATTTCTGTCTACCTTTTTTGATGGATTTTCATATTTTAAGATTGAAAGACTTGGTCTGGGATATGGGTAAAATCTGAAAATATATCCAAAATGACATTTGAAAAGTAGCAAAAATAAAATAAAATAATTTGTTTTAAAGGTGCCAAAGAACATGTTTTCAAAAGATGTAATATAAGTCTAAGGTGTCCCCTGAATGTGTCTGTGAAGTTTCAGCTCAAAATACCCCATAGTTATAATTAGTTAAAAAGCATCTTTATAAATGCGCTGATTCAGGGTGTGCGGACCCTTTAATTCTCATGCTGCACGCCCCAAGAGCTCGCACTTGCCTTAAACAGCATAAACAAAGTTCTAACAGCTAATATAACCCTCAAAATGGATCTTTACAAAGTGTTCGTCATGCAGCATGTCTAATCGCGTAAGTACAGTGTTTATTTTGATGTTTACATTTGATTCTGAATGAGTTTGAGGCTATATATGCTCCGTGGCTAAAGCTAACATTACACACTGTTGGAGAGATTTATGAAGAATGAAGTTGTGTTTATGAATTACACAGACTGCCAGTGTTTAAAAATGAAAAGAGTGACGACTCTCTTGTCTCTGTAAGAAACGATGGTAACTTTAACTACATTTAACAGTACATTAGCAACATGCTAACAAAACATTTAGAAAGACAATTTGCAAACATCACTAAAAATATCATGGTATTATGGATCATGTCAGTTATTATTGCTCCATCTGCCATTTTTCAAATGAACTCTTGTTATTCAACTATGCCGAGGAAAATTCAATTTGTGAATCTAGGGCACCTTTAATAAAAATCAAACCCTGGAACATAAAAGAAAAAAACCCAAGTGAAATTATGAGAAAGGAGACTTAAATTAAACAAGGATAAACACTTGACATGCACATTATGGTAATTGTAAGTGTTTGACTGCAGTAATGGTGGCGGAATCAGAATTTGTGTCTGTATTCTATTCACTTTGTCCCCTCATGGCCTCCACTTATATGTGAATTCAAAAGGGAGAGGAGAAGCATAAATACTGGAGCTTAAAATTTTGATTGAATCTCTGGAGGGCAACAAATGGGACGAGGAGAAAGAGATATAACTTCATCTACCTGTCACCATTCCTCTAAGGGAAAATCAATCACAATGAAAAAGGAGGGGAAATTGAGATGGTAGCATATTTTTTTTCCCCCTCCTCTTCCTCAGGAAGCATCATCTGTCAGGATCTCGAGTAAAAGGCCAGAGAATATATTTACAGGGCAGATCAGAAGATGAGGGCTGAACCCTGACACTCTTGACCTAGGACAGGCTGTGTAGTGAGAGTCGGTCTTCCAGGGTTTGGGGGGGCTACAAAGGGAACATGTTGTGGGTAATAGTCATGCGTTGAGAAGTGAGCCGGAGGTCGGTTCTTCGTTTCAAAGATCACTGGGTTCACGCAACGGTTGATAGTTCAAAGGCAGCTGGAACATGTGATAAGTCACTTCTGTCATGGCAAGCCTGTCAAGATATTAATATTCCAGCCATGTAGCGGAAACATATAAACCATCTGTCAAAGCTTATCCGCACACAGAATGTGTACAAATTGCACTGTAGCTTCAGTGTTTTGCATGCTTCAGGCTCATCTGAATCCACTTGTATCTTCAAAAACTAAGGTAAGTTCTCTTCTCTTTTTAAATGAATTACTTTAACTTACTTCCTGTTTTATTCCTCAATTCAAATTACTTGAAAGAAAAGGGCATTGTCATTTCAGTTATGGTGCATTATCCTGCTTCAAACATGCTTGACAAACAATGCAGAAAGCACAAGATGGCAAAGAAACAATCTACAAAGGGTTAAGACACTGTGTGGATGGCAAAAAAGCCACATAAATATAAGAAGCTCCTACTACTTAATCACCCTGAAAAACATCATGTCTGTGTTTGACTGACTTACACACAAACAGAGAGAGGGGGGTCCTGGGCTGAAAAAAAAGGCCCATGGGTGTCTCTGCATAATCCAGAACATAGTCTTTGATGCTGCATCTTAGAGCCAGTGAGAAACCCAGCTCATCTGGAATGCGCCAAGCACAAACAAACACTCCTTCAACCTCCTAATATTGTAACTGGAAGATAAGAGCTGCTCCATAAGTGATGAGCATTAGAGAAGTGCAGCTGGCGCATGGAAGCAGGCGGGCCACGAGGATGTGCAGCCAGTCAGGCAGAAGCTTCTTCGGATCACTCTTCTTCCCACTCCCTCTGATTCTTTCTCTCGCTGTCTCTTCCTCTCCCACACTTTCTGTCTCTCTGCAGGAAAGAGTATGCCTCGCTGCATGTCACGTGACGTCACCGAGAGCTACGCAGATGATTCATAGCACAAATTATTTTGGCTGAAAAGACAGAAGCTGTCTGTGTTCTGATATGCTATTTTTATCTATTTTTTCAGCAAGTCATGTCTATGTATATTCTGCTGAGTTTCCGATCGCCAAATTTAAGTGGACACTGCCTTTGTAATTAATGGTTTTGGCTAGGCGTCTTAACTCCAGGGATGAGAATAGTAAGGAATTTAATGATTCTAGCTTCTTAACTGTGGCATTAATGATTCTTTTAGTACTTCTGAGGAATAAATATTTAGAATAAACAAATACATTTCTTATTGCATTTACTCCCCTTAGTCTGTTGCCAAAACAGATGAGATTATTTTTAGATACATGTAATGACAGACAAATCAGAAACAATTATTTGTTATATTTAACAAATAATCTTTAAAACTCACTCTAGGGTTTCTTTTCCCCCAAAAGACCAACTTGGGCAAGAAAGGCCTCAGTGACCATGGATGCCAACTGATAAGACGTTTTTTTTTTTTTTTTTGCTCTAAAGAATGTTGTCACGTGAAAGGCAGAGGCCATAGGAAAAACCCATAGTCCTTTAATCAGACTTTCCTGCATTATAGATGAACTGTTGTATAAAGGAATATGCATCTCATTGTGTGTGATTATAACTGTCTTGTAAAGTGTATCTTGCTTTGTATGTTGTTTTAGAACTCTTAATAACACTCTTTATGAGTGAATTACTAGTTAAAGGGCACCTATTATGCAAAATTCACTTTTACATGGTGTTTGACCATAAATGTGTGTTGGCAGTGTGTGAGCAAAACCACCCTAGAATGAGAAAAATCCACCCAGTGTTTTTTTTACAATCTCAATAATTCATAAGCACTGTCTCAGAACGCCCTGTTCTAAGATTGCTCTCACTGTGACGTAGAATTGCGCTAAGCCCCACCCACGTGGTTTGATTGACAATCTGGTTTTGGCATAGACCCCGCCGTCGGTGATCTGTCAACCATCCTCCATTGTTTCAACGACAGCCGGTAATGTCTCCTAAGAAACATAAGTGTTCTGTTGTGGGATGTAATAATGAACATAGTAATTTTCACTAACTTCCGACATCAGAGCCACTGAAAACGCAGTGGATGGATTTTATTTACGAAGGAAAGGCGTCACTCAAAATTCCAAAATACGTTTATGTTTGCGCAAATAATTTTTTGACTGACTGTTTTGAGAACGAGGGTCAATTCAAAGCAGGTCTTGCTTTAAAGTTAATCCTCAAGTGTGGATCGTTGCCTACTGTTCGCGATCCAACGTCACCTCCAGAAGAAGTAAGTGTATTTAATGTTTTTTGAGCAAATAGTCATTTCAGTCGATGTCAGCCAATTCAATAACAAATGCGTCTAAAGTTGCTGTCGTCGTCGTAGAATGTCTGTGTATATAATTTAAACCTTGTTTGTATAGTGTGTATCTAACGTACTTAGCAAACGTTATCACAGTATTTGTGTTTGTAGTTTCAAAAAATTGCGCGAACGTTATCACAGTGTGTGTGTGTGTGTGTGATGCACATCCATAATTGCAAAGGGGACGCGATTAAAACTCTATAAGTACATAAATGTATCAAATAACCATTCAGAGACGTCCTGCTCCATTCTCAATTGTGTTTCTTCTGCCGGAGTCTCTTCATCATCTGGGTCTGATTCCGGTTCAGACATGTACGGCTAAATGCCATACAAAACAGCAGGTCTCTCACTCTCAGCCATTCTGCTTCTACCGACTGTTTATTGCCATATGTATGCAAGTTACGCCCTCATCCAAAGGCGGGGATATGCAGCTCATTTATATTTAAGGTGGTACACACCAAAACAGCTCTTTTTAAAACAAGCCCCAAAAATGACATTTTCAAATGGTTATAATAAATTAACTGTGGGGTATTTTGTGCTGAAACTTCACAAATACATTCTGGGGACACCCAAGACCAATATTACATCTTGTAAAAAGGGGCATAATAGGTGCCCTTTAATGTAACCCTACCCATATCTTATGTAATTAATACTCATTTAACTACTCACACTTTCATGTAGCTCACCTCCACATAGAATGCAGTGTGTGTTTGTTGTATTAATCTGAGTATAAATGGACACAAACCCACCAGGCCCATTTTAATCACAAAGAGCCAACTCCTCACAGAGGAATTTTCCACACAGAAATTCCACCTTTCTCATTGGTCAGGTCAGTCCTAAGAAGTGTGACTTTTCCTAGACTTTAAAGAGCCACACACAGTTCTGCTTGCTTTCTTACTCCTCCGACTGACTCTTGGCATCTCCCGGTTGCTATGTGGCCTCTCTGGCTCAGGGCCAGCAGGCCTCAACCTGCACTCCAGCCATGTGCTTACCTTGAAGAGAGAGAGAGAACTCTTTCCCAACTACAAGAGTCAAACGAACCATGCAAGTTCATCATAATTTCTTCATTCAACGCAGGAGAAATCGATTGCTAACTTCAGCACCATTGGAACGAACCATCAAGAATTTCTCCTGAGACTGCATATCCGGACGCTCTTCAACAGCTAAGGCATTTGCAAGTATCGTACATTTGAACACTAAACAAAGATTTAGTATTAAGTTGTAAACCCCTTTGTTAACAAAGGTGCTTTATAGTGAGAAACTGATGGTTCTTCCCGTCAGTTATATGACTCTCTTCATAGTTATGTTGTGGTTTCATTAACTTCCACTTTCCCATTTCCCGTGTATGCGTGATTTGTATGTCTGTGTTTGTTAGATTAGTTATGTATTTTATGTGTTATCTGTTTGAATAAACCATCAATTTTCCTACATTCTTAAAACATGCTTTATTAGGGACTTCCTGATTAAAGTTCAAACAACATTTAACAGACTTCTTAAAGTGACATGAACATGAGCAAGAATGTTACACTTTATACATAGTACATGTCCTTCTGGCCTTCTTTCCTTTAGTAGGAGAAGTGAAGGCAGATGAGGATAGACAATTAAAAACATGAGAAGAACCCTGCTGATAATTGTGATATTAGGTGTGCCCAACTTGAAGCGGCGCTGCGTGGACTGATCAGTGTATGATATCAAAGTTATGCAAGACTAAACTCTGGAGGACAAAAGCACTCCAGGACCAATGTTGCCTATCCCTGATTTACACTAATTACAACATGACATGAACGCATCTACTACCTATTGCTCCCTGATAACTGCTTTATAAGGTAATTATCCATATTCCTAAATCAGTATTAATGTCAGAATGGTAACTGATCTTCATTCAGTTTAGCCTGTTCTGCTGAAACACAATCTCACACACACACACACACACACACAAAAATGTTGTGTTTATGAGCAAGTGTCTGCAATGGCTATTTCGTGATATTTAAAGAGCTCTTTTATTCTACGAGATAAACTTGGAACACTTGTTACTTAAACTTATGTTTTATGGAAAATGAGCCGAGATGTAGTTTATTTATAGTGTTCCCATCCCATACTTAAGTCCTCTGAGAAATAGCTATAGCTCGGGAAGCGTTTATTCCTCTTAATGCAGAGTTCAGCTCCAACACACCTGCCTGGAAGTTTTCGGTGATCCTAAAGACCTTAATTAGCTGCTTCAGGTGAGTTTAATTAGGGCTGGAGATAAAATAAAATGTTGGAACACATCTGCCATAGCGGTTCCATTTGATGTTGAAGCATTAATAGATTTTAGATAAATGGATTAAATAACCAGAATTTAACGATACTATAATCATAGTTAGAGTATTTGGCCTCAGGAGCTTTGATGTCTCCTCAAGCGTTTGTGGCCGCTCCTCCTATCAACGCCCCTCATGGATGCTTCCTCCATCAGTTCTTCGGTGGAGTCTCTACCTGTTTCTGCCAGCTCCTTCTTTCCAGTCCTTCTCCAGCTCCTTGCCCATCTCCAAAGCTTCCACCCTCATTTGTTAATTTGTTTTTGTTATGGCATGGGGGTCACACCTTCTTGGAGGGGGCCTAATGTCACAGTTATGTTCAGTTTGTGGAGCTTTCCCCATCTGATTTTTTTCCCCTTGTCCCAAGAAATATCTGCATACACACGAAACCATGCCAGTATACATGCCAGATCAGTATGTGGCGCTGTAATTCTGCCACAGAGATAGACTAAAAATGGAGAATAAGACTTGGAGCATGTGCATAAACCTTGTGCGCTGTATACAACCTTTAGTAAAGTTTAGAAATAAAACTTTATTTTAGTAAAGCTAATAGACTCGGTAGCTTCTGTAGCATGAACACAAGCATGTAGTCCACTGTTGTTGTTGTTGCTGTTACATGACATAGTGACGTCTGACTAGGGTCAACACGTGGGGTCATGACATCATTGTTTCACAAAATATACAGATTGGCTGTACACATGAAAACGCAAGGGTTTCAGATTTATCCACTCTGGGACCCGGTTTCAAAATATAGTGGTTCCATGCTCCAAAAATGCCAGAGCCGTCTGGACGAAACGCTTATACAATCCCAATTTTTTGCGTATGCATCTAAATGCGTCTCCATTTTCCCGCCACCGTTTAGTTGTCATGGTAATTCATTCGATCACAGGTGTTCATCATTTACCGTGTATATAAGTGGCTGCCTTTTCACACTACTTGTCTGGTATTGCTCGGGTTGAGTCATACTGTTATGCTGTTGGAGTATGTTTCTAGTTCTAAAATAAACCCTTTGATTTTTGTATTCATCTTCATCTTCATTGGAGCAAACCATGACAGACGTAGAATCAACATCATAGTGTAACGCTGATTTAATGACATTACCATTGATTGAAACCTCACCATTGTTTCAACATTAATTGCGGGTGCAAAAGTGATATAGAACCAACATCTCTTTGTAATGCTAATTCAATGCAATTGGCGTTGACACATCAACATTGACATTATTTCAATAATTGCTCTTTATCTGGGGTGCGTTTCCAAAAAGTATCGTTAGCCAACTAACATTGCATGTTCCGTCATTACTAACATAGTTCAATGATTTGGTGTTTCCCCAAACCATAGTTCAAACGAACATTCGCAAACTGCATCGCAAACTTGTGTGGTCGGAACGACTGCTCTCAAGCTGTGGTTAGAAGCATAGTTTATTGTTTTTATGACATGTGGACTTAATAAATTGCTATCTTGAGCAAAATAAGCAAGCTGACATTAAGTAAAATGTACAACCTATCTTTTATTTTGAATATATACAAATGTCATTTACATAGTAAAATTTAGTGTGTCGAGATTTAAAATAACATAGAAAAATGAGAATTGGTCCTCAGATGCCATGTCTGTAGGCTAATTTATAGCAAAAAAATCTAGCATTAAGGTGCGTTCACGTGGCCTCGTAATTCGTGTAGTTACCAGATTCTAGCTTGTAAAAAGCGTTCACGTCCTCGTAGAGCTCGTAATTACAGCTTGTAAGCTGGGAGTTTTCTGAAAGCTCCCAGATATACCACGTGGCCGCGCTGTACCACCTGACAGCTGTAGATTCATTTAGGCGTTGACAGTGCTGCCATGGAAACGCATAATTCCCAGTTCAAGGACCAAAAGGACGTGAACAGCTCCGAATATAACATTTCAAGATTCCGGTAAATACGAGGTGACGTGAACGCAGCTTTAATTTGATCTCAAATGGATTAATTTAAAGAAGTTATTACTCCACCATCTGCATGACATCATTCGCCAGTGTGGCTGAACGACAGGTTTGCAACAATACGGTTTAGGGAAACAGTCGTGACTAGTTGATTTGTTCAACAATGCATCGTATTATGGTAGTGAAGCAGCGAGTTACGTCATTGTATGGGAAACGCACCCCTGGGTAGCTGATCTCACTGCTTTTCAGTCACTAAAAAGAACCCTATAAGATTAATTAGTATGGGAATTAGTCTAACTTACACAAGTCACACTGTATGTTTTTGATTCACTAACCATTATATTTGTCAGTCATATTTATATATATATATATATATATATATATATATATATATATATATATATATTTCTCAGTTTCGGTCTGTATCAATGATTCTGTTCCTGTATTTAACGGACAGAGCCAGTTCTGAATAGGAACTTCCTATTCATACAAACATGCCATGCCAAGTCTGTCAATGGACTGCATCTAATATGATCAAGCACATTATAGCACTGTGGGCATCTATAAAATTGCATGAAGATTAAAATCAATACCCTCGTATTTGGCCTGTTAGACAAACAGTTTGAGTTTACTCAGAAGAGCTAATAAAGCTTGATGTCATTAGTTCAGTCCTGCTTTCTGGCTTCCACCATTAGTCTTTAATTTCCCTAATGTTATACTTCATTTCATTGAACACTGCAGGTTTGCCAATTATATATTTTTTTGCTCTAATATAACAACTCTTTGACTTAAAATATTCAGATGGCATTGCCTGGTTTTTCAAACAGACTGCCTTAAAGAGTGAATTGCCTTGGCTCAGGTAAACATGTGTGAGTGTGAGTAGTTGACTGTCTTTCAGATTTAGAGCATACTGTAGAGTGGACATAATGTTCCAGCTGTCAACAATGTGATTTAAAGGACCCTGTAGATACTAAATTCTCCTCAAGTCTTTCTGGTTTCCTATGGCATTGCTCCATGAATTAAAGGTTGATAAGTCCAAATGCTGTGCCTCGTGAAACGCCATTTTTGGTTTCAACCTTTAGGCTTGTAATCTTGCATAAAACACATTGTTTCAGGCATTAGGTCTGGTGTCATCCTCCATGTGTAGACCTGCAGAGCCCCTGTCATCATAGAGTTTTAATACAATAACTGTTTGACCTCTTGCTGTTAACCAATTTTTGTTCTTTCTCCCTGACTGTCTGCTTTCATTTCTTTCTTTTGACATGCATGGAGGGAGGAATAGAATAACAATTCAAAAATTATAATATATGCAGTACTGTGTGGCAAACATGCTGTTTGACAGTGCACGTCAAAGTGTCTGTTACCCCAGCATGTTAATTAAGATACAATGTTTTTAATTTCTGCTTCCTGATTTTTACCTCAGTGTGTTCTTCCTCTCGTTGATGGGCCGACCTTGCCTTCATGCTGCTAATGGCGCACATTTGCACTCTGCCATGATGCCCAGAGACATTTGGAGATAAAGATAGACAAAAATTATTACAAGGAAAAACAATACCAGGTAATTGCCCACATCACCGCACAGGTACAAACAGCTCACATTCGAACAAACAGCTCTGCGGTGCCAAATAAGGATTTTCGCTAGCAATGGCTTAATTGTTATTCCTCTCAGTTTTGTGCAGGCTCATGCTTTTCTGAGGTGGTCAGAGCAAGTGTGGTGGCTAAGTTCTCCTTGGGATGATGTCTTGTGTGTTTACAGTCCTCAGGCTGTCACAGCATAGAAATACCCTTTGGGAAAACATAGCTTGAGCTTATTTAACAGTATTAATTGGGCAATATTTTGTTTTAGTCATAGTTTTTGTCAAAAATGTCCATTAAATACAATCAATATTTTGTCATGTCATATTAATTTTAGTGTGTTTTAATTAGGGCTGGGCGATATATCGCATGCGATTGTCACGTGCATTTCGTCAGTAAAGCCGGTTCCCTGATTACCGCTAAATCGCCATCACCTGCTTTCAAATGAAGTGAAATGAAATAGAATTTTAGTCAAAGAAAACAACATAGTATATGATGCAAAAAAGCAAGATGGCAACATTGTAAATGCCCATTTAAAACTTTGTCATGATTTGGTTCGATACAAAATGATCTCATGACGATCTCAATCTCATGATACTTTGAACATAGCCAAAATAAAGTTAAAATGGCAAGATTTTAATCATTAATTCTAACACATATGGTAAACAGTTAACAAAAAGTACTATTCCTTAAATATGCTAAATGGTATTACATCAGGAGTGGACTTGAATAGGATTGGACTTGGACTTTCTGCAGTCAACCAATAACAGTTCGTTTTGTTCTGCATTTAGGGGCGTGAAACTGCAAACTTCACAAAATATTTTGTTGAAGTTTAGTTGATCCTGATAAGCGTTAATTTTTACATTATGTTTTTCTTCCTCCATGAGGGGGTTTGGCAACTTGGCTTTGTTTCCAGGAGGACCGATAAAGATCACAACACACAGTCTTCCAGAAATCCTGTAGAATTCAGCCAATCAAATAACGACCTCGAAACTCCCGAAGTGTTTGCCATTTTGTGTGCCTTATTCAACAGACGTTCAGTGTGACATCTGAGGCTGAGACTAGGGCAAACCAGTCTTTTTCAGCAGGTTAGATCTTCAAACCTTTATCTATATACTTTTCATACTTATATGCTTGCTCAAATTAAGCTTTAGCTTCCTCTACTGCTTCAGAGCTACTATTAATACTTCACAATCGAAACAGTGACACAGTGGGAAGCTATTCACAGGAATGCTTAGGTTCACAGAGATATTGAATTAGATGGTTAATAAAAACAAAATTCCAACTTCAAAGACTGTTTTGTAATCTATGGTTTGCACACTATCATCCTAATACATTTAAAGGACCTCTCGCTAAGCCACCAGCAGTAATTCAATGCCTTTTATTTTCAAGATCTCATTGTAAAATAGAGATATTTCCAGCAATTCACGTCCTGCTGTGACAATAAAAACAAGTCCGTGTGAAAGGTTCTGAGGGAAGCTGAGGGACTGGACCGGCTCTGTTGAAAATCAGCTCGAAGAAGTTGAGTGAAAGGCTTTGGCTAAAGCTGCTGACTGTAATCTTGAGAGACTGGGTCAAGCTAGGGACTCGGAAATCATTAGTGCTACTGACAAGGCAGGATCTCAACTGCCTAACTCACTCATTAGATGGAGAACAGTGAGGGGAGTTGAAAGACAATGCGTCACAAACTTGTGCTTGATTTGTTGTGCACTTTCTGTCAAAGGAAAACACCCAAGCATCTATGGCCAAAATAATGTGTAATTGATCCTTAACAGCACACACTCACCCTATTCAGTGTTCCTGCAGCTCAAACTATAGAGTTTGGCACAAATAAATTCAAGGTCATGGGTTTATTTCTTTTCTATGACAGCTGGAGAGATGCAGGCATCAATTCATAACTGCGTACCATATGCGGCATCCAAGACCGAGGTTATTTGATCCTTGAATATTACAGATATTACGCAAATGGGGTGCTTGATTGTAAAAAATTTGCATAATTAAATTTTAAGTTAATTACATGGATTATTCAAATGTTTTACTTTTCCTCGGTTGATTTCTTACTATCCTTCACACTCATCACTCACCTCCAAGAAGCCTGGGGTATATGCAGGGTGCCAAGCAATTCTCCATCTCTCCAGGGTGCTTTCAGCCCAGCCGAGACACTCCTTTCCAGAGGGTTTGGGTGCTTACTGTGTCCTGTTTGCTGTTGTGTCCTCTGTTGTGACTGATGACTCCACGGGGTTCTCAGCCTAGAGGCACAGTGGCCTCTTCACCAGACACCAAACTCGCTGATCAATACAGGCTCAACGCAGCAGGAGAGTATTTGTCCTTTGTATCCTGAACACACATCTAGACAGAAAACACAACTGTTCAAGCAACAGAATAGCAATGTTTTGATGTAGTTCAGATTATTTGGTGATGCAAACATTTAGAGACTAGAACTGGAGACATTGCTGAGATTTTAAACTATTACCGTGCATTTCTACAGTAAGAGTCATGTTTTGAAACACGACATGGCCTTACCTAAACCTTACTAATGCTAATGACTTTACCTAAACAACACACTGGCAAACAGATGGAGCCTTCTCATCTAAGAAAAAAAGAGCATCCAGCCTCAGCTAAAATATTCATCAGTTCGAGTGCAGATCAAAGCAAGTTCTGGGGCGAGAAATTAAACTAAAACAACAACAAAAAAGCCTTGGTTTGCTTATCTCTCTCTCTCTTTCTCTCTCTCTCTCTCTCTCTCTCTCTCTCTCTCTATATATATATATATATATATATATATATATATATATATACTGATCAGGCATAACATTATGACCACCTTCCTAACCTTGTGTAGGTCCCCCTTTTGCTGCCAAAACAGCCCTGACCCATTGAGGCATGGACATTGAGATCAACACCTCAAACTCGTTGTTGTGCTCCTCAAACCATTCCTGTACAGTATCATTTTTGCTTTGTGGCAGGGTGCATTATCCTACTGAAAGAGGCCACAGCCACCAGGGAATACAGTTTCCATTAAAGGGTGTACATGATCTGCAATAATGCTTAGGTAGGTGGTATGTGTCAAAGTAGCATCCACATGGATGGCAGGACCCAAGGATTCCCAGCAGAACATTGCCCAAAGCATCACACTGCCTCCGCCGGCTTGCCTTCTTCCCATAGGTCATCCTGGTGCCATGTGTTCCCCAGTTAAGAGATGCACACGCAGCAGGACATCCATGTGATATAAAAGAAAACATGATTCATCAGACCAGGCCACCTTCTTCCATTGCTCCATGGTCCAGTTCTGATGCTCATGTGACCACTGTTGGTGCTTTCGGCGGTGGACAGGGGTCAGAATGGGCACCCTGACTGGTCTGCGGCTATGCAGCCCCAAGCGCAACAAACTGCGATGCACTGTGTATTCTGACACCTTTCTATCATTAACTTCTTGAGCAATTTGAGCTACAGTAGCTCGTCTGTTGGATCGGACCACACGGGCCAGCCTCTGCTCCCCATGTACATCAATGAGCCTTGGCTGTCCAAGACCCTGTCGCCGGTTCTCCACTGTTCCTTCCTTAGACCACTTTTGATAGATACTGACCACTGCAGACCGGGAACACCCCACAAGAGCTGCAGTTTTGGAGATGCTCTGATCCAGTCGTCTAGCCATCACAATTTGGCCCACTCAAAATCACTCAAATCCTTACGTTTGCCCATTTTTCCTGCTTCTAACACATCAACTTTGAGGACAAAATATTCACTTGCTGCCTAATATATCCCATTCACTAACAGGTGCCGTGATGAAGAGATAAACAGTGTTATTCACATCACCTGTCAGTATATATATATATATATATATATATATATATATATATATATATATATATATATATATATATATATATTAGATATATGAATAGAAGAAAAGATTTGATGGTCTGTATGTCACTGGTATGGTTTATATACCATAAATTCTGGCAGAATTTATGGTATCAGGAAAATACATGTTGACATTTAGGCCAGCTGAAAGATTTTAATTTCTGAAATGTAAATCCTTTGCTTCACCAAAGTATTTAAATTAAAGGTCCAGAATAATTACCCTTATTTTGTGTGTTCTCATGAGAAGACCCTATGTATCCGATATTTACAGGCACAAATGCATTACTGTTGTTAAAAACAGCTATCAGCAACTTCCATGCTTATTGATAGTTGGCGTTGAATGCTATGTCAAATCGTTGCTAGGGGATCTCATCCATTGCTTTTACCCATCATCTCAAGATGCAGAACTTTAAAGCTGACTTTCTAAAGTGCTGAATGTCAGATGTTTCTTTACTCTGAGAGCCGGAGATGATTTAATCAAATCCATGCTGCTGTGACTGAAATCTCAAAAGTGGCACAGTAACCAGGACAAAATGAGGGTGAAATATTTCGACGGCTGTAGCTCAGTGAATTTTCAAGCTGTGTGTCTCAATCTTTGATATAATATTCTCATATTTATATGCTTCAAATTATAGTTTAGAAATCTATCTTAAACTGTGTATATTAAATATTAAATACAAAGAGTGCTGTACTTAAAACCTACCCTTACCACAGTTGCAATGCTACTAGAAGAGATTTTATATTTTGGTGCAATGAATTTATTGTGGTAAATGTTATAAAGGCGTCTTCCTACAAAGTTGATTATTCTATAAGAAAAAAAAAAATGAAGCGATGAATAGGGGAGAAAGCAAGGGCATGGTCCTTCTTTATGCAGTTTAGTGAACTGTGATTTCAGAGCCTGGGGCAAAAGGATCGCTCATGGGCTGATACAGTCCAGTGCAATGGGGAACGGAAGGCTTCGGGAAGCTCAGGTGGAGATCTCTCATGTGTGTAATTTGTGGCCTTGATACAGTATTGATGAAACATGGAGGCTGACGAAAATGAGGGTCAGAGGTTAAAAAGGCAGAGATTTGAGTCCAATGAAAGCCCAATGAGTCTCAGCTAGACAGCTTGATGGGATTCAGATTGCAGATAAGGATGAATGCAGTTCCTCTAAGATTTGGAGACATTTAAAACATCAAAATTACAGCATTGTTGATTTTTTCTCCCATAAAAAATCTAAGACTTGTGATGTAGCCTGTTTGTTCACTTAGTTCCTGAAATATCCTGTTCAAATGAGAGTGTCACAACAAATTACTGTCTTATGTTTTATTATTTGGTATTTGCTGCTGGCATACTTTGCATGTCATAATACCCAAGCCGCAAAATTAACCATCACACATCAACAAGCAATAGACACTACATTTCATTCCTAAATGAATCAGTGTTATGAACTAATCGGTTGACGGAATGATTCAAGGACTCAGTCGTAAAGATAGACACTGGTTTAGTTCCCAAATCAGTGTATTTGAACAAATCGGCTGAATGTATGACTCAATGACATATCAAAGACAGACATGCAGATCAAAAAGTGATACTCTTGGAAAGCACTTATAACCAACATCTAACTGATCCACAGACCAAATTGTTCTTCTAAACACAAAGACAAACATTAATTGGACTATAAACTCAGCCATAAGTTGTCTCTCCCCTGTGTAACTTCAATCCAATATGACATTTTGAATTCTCTGGTCGGGCCCTCAGGTGTACAGGACCAAAAAATCCAATTCAATCAGCGAACATCTTTAAATTTCACATTTAGAGTGCTGCAACTCAGCTTTAATCCTTTATGATTCTAGATTATACAGAGGCTTGACAGCAAAAGCTTGTGTCAGCTTAATTTGATTACTTTGAAATGTACGCGCTGTTACAGAAAACTTCCTTTATTGTGCTCACTGAACTGTAGCCTGTGAAGAAGGTTAATATAGAACCTTTTGTATTTTAACTAAGAGTGGAAGAACAATTACTGAATCTCCATTGAGGGCATGTCAAGAGACAAGCCGAGTGCACAGATAATGTTTGCTTCAGTGCATGCCACCCATTGTAGTATATGTGCTATTAATAAAACCAGTAGAGAACTCTCTTACTCTAAAGAATATGTCCTTAGCTTAATCAACATTTTAATTTGTGCTGTCCCTTATTTAGTAGACACACAGAACCTTTTTTTTTTTAACTAAGTGGATTCTAAATTCAACTTCCAAAAATAACAATTGGTAAAACTTTACAATATGGGGTGCACTAATATGCATTAATTCATGCTGAACTAATGCACAGATAATCATGAGTTAATGTATGACTAATGATGAACTAAACCATTCATTAATGATTACCTCTTCAGCAACTAATAAAAAGTCTATCTGATTAATTGTCATGTTGTCATATCTGATTCATTGACATTAAATATATGAACTGCTGTTAATTAAGCGTCAACATGAATGAATTTATTCCTTATCAACATATGTGTTAATTGTGTTAAAATGTGTTAATTACCACAATGGGTTGATTGTGGTACGATATCATTATGTTATGACAACGCACAGGCCAGATAGATACATATATACATACATACATCTATCCATTGGTATCAAAAAATTAGAGCTGTCGTCTCTTTGTTTCCCCTTATGTTGTACAGTAAAATACATTTTCTTTCTTTCCTCATTGTTGTTGTTTGGAGTATTCTAGTACCAGTATTATTACACAAGTGCAGGTGATTTGGGAGTGTTGTCTCTGCTCCAGCACAGTTGTCGGCAGACATGTTAGGAACTGAGTCACATGAGATGATGAAAGTGCATGGGGAATTTGGTGGCAAGTTCCTGGTGATCGGGATTGGTTTGGGTCAGTGCTGAAAGGACAGCAGCATATGCTGTGTGGAGGGAATAATTAAATGTGGCATACACCCGGGAGTGGAGATGTGCTTGCTTATTCTCAATGTCCTTCAGACACACTTCAGCCCCATAATAGGCCTTCTGGGTAGGCTGCTGAAGGTCAAATGCTGTGCTGTCAATATGAAGGGTGGCTAAAGCGCTCTGAGATCACGAATATGCCAAGGGTAGGGATAAGTTTTAAAGACACTGGCTAAATATGGAAAGTTCCTTGCCCTCTCTCAGCTCTAATAGAATATTTGACTTGTTTATGACCATCTATATAAATTATTTACATTACTCTTCAATTAGCAGATACTTTTTATTCCAAAAGTACATTACACCAGAAGGACAATCCTTCGGATAAGTCTCTATTGCATTATGTTGCCTCTAGGCAAGACATTTTCTTGCATTTGCAATAATCTGATGCATACAAAATAGAAAAAAAAAAATGGATAATCATGAAGAGATGCTTTTGATAAATCAATTTAAAAAGCTTTTTCTTGGTCACAATACATTACATCCTTGCAATCATTTAAATTCTTCCTTGCATGGGGCACTATGTGGACATATTTTAGCTCTACAAAACTGCACTTTTTTTTTTTTTTTTTTTTTACAGATTTCTCAAATTGACAAGTTCAGTTATTAAACTTTTAAACTTTTTAAATATATGATTTGTTAAGGAGTAAACAGTCTACATTTGAACAGTTAGTGATTAGATATATACTGTATGGCATGAGGAAATGCCTAGTTAGAAGCAATGTAGCAATGTAGTAGGAAGAATTTGTGCATGAATCCACTACAGAGAATGTAGTTCATTTTTATATTTTTCAAAGTGTTGAAAATTTGAATGAAAATTTATGTCATTAATTACTCACCCTCATGTCGTTCCACACCCGTAAGACCTTCGTTCATCTTCAGAACACAAATTAAGATATTTTTGATAAAATCCGATGGCTCAGTGAGGCCTGCATTGACAGCACCACAATTTACACTTTCAGATGCCCAGAAAGCTACAAAAGACATATTTAAAACAATTCATGTGGCTACAGTGGTTCAACCTTAATGTTATAAAGCGATGAGAATACTTTTTGTGCACAAAAAAAACTAAATAATGACTTTATTCAACAATATCTAGTGATTGGTGATTTCAAAACACTGCTTCATGAAGCTTCGAAGCTTCATGAATCTTTTGTTTCAATCCAGTGGTTCAGAGCATGTATCAAACTGCCAAAGTCACATGATTTCAGTAAACGAAGCTTCGTTACTTAATAAGTGTTTCGAAATTTCAATGGTTCAAACCCTTTAAAATTACCAGCAAACATTCAAATATGTAGATATTTAAATAAAACTTAAAATTCTGTAAGAGTGTTGGCTTCAGGCAACAAACCTACAAACAACCCTATATTAGTTTTCAAAAATAGTCTTTAATTTTAGTAAGGAAATCCATTGTGAATCAAACATTTTTTAAACATTCACAATGCACACAATAGCTAACCGTATCCATTGTGCAACACATACCTCCTATTTCCTTTCTCTTTCTCTCTTTGAAACAGTTAAATACTGTTTTAAATAACTATATTAATCGAAACTGTATGAGAGCTTTGCAATTATAGTGATTATGAAATGAGAATGATCACTATTTTTCTTCCTGGCAGGCAGGTGTATATATATTACTGCTATCCTGAATATTGCAGCTGATTCTCTTTATTCCAACAATTCATTAATCTGCCAATATAGGATAGTTAAATAAATGATGGCACACTAATGAATAGCTGTGCTTGGGTCTGTTCTGTTGAAGATGAGAATGTAGATTTTGCATGGTTGCCAAATGCATTGCATCTGAATGCTGAGTGTCATTAATCAGTGTGCCAAGGCCTTAAAAATCAGTCTTTATTGCAGATTGCATTGCTCACACTTACTAATTGTACTAAAATACTAGTTAGCTTGTTTAAAAAATACAGTTGATTAAGGCTTCTGTCAGGGTTATGTTGAGTTTCATTGTGTTTTGTTTTTGTTTTCATTATTTTCCCTGTTGTTTTGCCAGTGTTCTAGTTCATTGTTAGTAGGAAGAATTAGTTAGTCAATGCAGTAGGAAGAATTTGTGCATATGAATCCACTACAGAGAATGTAGTTAATTTTTTATATTTTTCAAAAATTCAGTCATTAATTACTCACCCTCATGTCATTCCACACCCGTAAGACCTTCGTTCATCTTCAGAACACAAATTAAGATATTTTTTGATGAAATTTGGGAGTTTTTTCAATCTCCAATACAAAGCAACAAAATTTTGTTTTGTTTTTATGCACATAAAGTATTCTCGTCGCTTCATAACATTAAGGTTGAACCACCGTAGTCACATGGACTATTTTAATTATGTCTTTACTATTCTGGACCTTCAGGTTGCTTCTATGGGGGATAAAAAAAAAAAACCTCTCAAAATTCATCAAAAATATCTTAATTAGTGTTCTGAAAATGAACAAAGGTCTTATGGGTGTGGAACGACATGAGGGTGAGTAATTAATGACAGAATTTTCATTTTTGGGTAAACTAACCCTTTAAAGTCATGTTAGCATATTAGTTCTCTGTGATTTATAAAATATACTGATTTTCTTGTTCACTTTGAGTCAAACATCTCTTGTCAGATGGATTTAGCTACATGCTCTTCTGTTTCGGCCACAAATCTATAAGATTTAAATGGATAGTTCACCACAAAACAGTTTAGAATGACATGGAGGTGAGTAAATGATGACACGTTTTTGGTGAACTATCCCTTTAAAGTAATAAATAATCCTCTACTCTAAATAAGCCACAACTTGTCATATTACAGATGCAGAAAAAAATCCCCCACCCCTGCAGTGCTCAGTCAATTCAAGATATAAACTGAATGACAATAATTTAAAATAAGCACTAACATTTATCAGTCTTTGAGCTGGAAATAAGGTGGAATCAGCAGTTTTGAAGGAGATGATAATTTGCTTCCATGACAAAAGTTTTCAAGACATTTAGAGAAGTTTAAGAGTTTTCGACCCTGTCATTTCATGTATTATTTTCAAAGTTGGAAGGCTGGAATATCCACCTTCCTCAGATAACAGGGGCACTCCGTCCGTTGGACGGATAATCCCGAGCCACAAATCTATAACACTCAACACTAAGTACAGAGCCACTGTTGATGGTCAGGTAATTTAAAAGATTGCAAAGCCCCACGGTTGTGCTTTATGGAGCCGTAAATCTCCAGAGATGTACATGAGGCAGCCCAGGCAGATTGCCCACCTATATTTTAAAGTCCAAGATGAACAGAAGCAGTCCATTCTCTTTAGTGTGTTTTAAAGCCATCCAACTCAACAGTGTCTTTGCTAGAGTAACTCATACTTGCCTTTTTTTTTTTGATGTGATGATGACAGAGTTTCTTAATAATGGCTCATGGATCAAATGGACCTCAAATCACTTCTATTCCCCACACCCTGTCTCTTAAATTCTAGCCAATATGGTCCAAAAACCAAAGAATTATCCTCTGCTACCACACACAAACATACCTAAAAATAGACTGTGGCTCAGTGCGGCAATTATTTATCAGGTCAGTCCGGTGGGGGCCAGCTAGCAGCGACACCCGGATATTAGAGCACGGACCCTGGACCGCATCCACAGTGGAGAAGAGCATTTTACAGCTAACAAGCCCTTTGGGAGAAGAGAGCAAGCATTGATTAAGCGAATACTGCTGCTGCTTTTGGTCATTATATTGTGTTCGATAAAATATAGTGGGAGCTGGCTCTGGCAGAGCTCGGCTCACCGGCGAGGTGCTGAGACAGCAGAGAAGCTAGTCTCCAGTACTTTTCATCTCTGTCTCTGTCAGCAGCAAGGTCTTCTGGGAAAATGACATTTTTGCAAAATCAACTCATGTCCCATCGTTATATTAGCGATTTGTTTAATTAAACAGATAAAGAGCTGACACAGACATTGTTATGTGTGTTTATTTAAGGATGCAGTGTACATATATGTAAATTAGAGCTGTCAACTGAATGCATAATTTTGTACAATTAATAGAAATATAAAAACTATTTATTAAAATAACTAATAAATTATTATTACTAGGGTATTTTAACTAGTTGCTTATTAGCATGCATATTACTAGAATATTGGCTGTTTATTAGTAATTATTAAGCTCATATTAATGCCTTATTCTGCATGACCTTATTCTACATTCTTAATCCTGCCCAATACCTAAACTACTAACTTACTATCTATTAATAAGCAGTAAATTAGGAGTTTACTAAGGGAAAAGTCATAGTTGATAGAGAATACATGTTCCCTATACTAAAGTGTATAATAATAATATATATTTTTTATTTAAAACATAATTTAGTGCAATTAATAAAAATAATTATTTAGATTTATTTAAGATTGACAAATTGTTTTATTATGAGTAATAATACAATATTTTTTATATTTTTGTTAATTGTATCAAATTGTGTTGAATTAAAAAAAATGTATTATATAACAATAATAATACAAATATTTATTATTATTATTATCATTCAGACTACTACTACTGCTACTAATAAAATTATTGTTGTCCATTTAACACTTCATTATTTACAATTAACACAAATCTAAATAATAATAATAAACAATTAATGTAATAAACAATAGTGCTGACAGAATACAAGAATGCATTCATTGTGAGGGGTCCCATAAATCAGATTCATAATGTGAAGTAATTCATTTGAATTTAAAATCCTCAATCAAATGACAGCAATTGTAATTTTATTTTAGTATTTACAATGAACATAGCGAAAATGATGAAAATCTGCAATCCATGATCACAGGATCCAAGCGTTTGTTATGCAGGCAGGTGTAGAGAATGTTCCAGGTCAGCGGAGCTATAGGTGGTAGTCCAATAGCGAATGTCAGGCTTCCAACAGCCATTATAGTGATTAGCCGAGACCTGCGAGTGTCATCTGACAGGCCCTGCTAATGAAGCATGAAGGCAGGCTGAGCAAAATGACAGAGCAGGCCTCTGTTCCAGTCTCCCTACCATGGCCTGACAGCCCGACCTAGAAGTGACAGCTCAGCAATCAACCAGGCCAGCATATGTCCCTTCACTTCTCTCTCTCTCATGGGCTCTGACCCAGTAGAAACACATGAACGTGCTCTTAAGTTTCAGGTTGTGTTTCAGACCTTAATACCACTGGTGACATTTCAGGAGTCTCCAAACACTCATCCTAACCCTATAGTAAGTACATGTGCTTAAATATTATTACTCAGTACTTAAATGTATATTATAAAACAGATAGCTCCAGCCCTTGATTCTGATTGGTTGAGCCGCATTCAAAGCCATTGTGAAAACACACAGCTGACTGCATTACATAAGTATCGCTGCGCCACTGAGTGTGTGCGCTGCATCTGTCTTAGCAACATAAACATATGTTTGTTCTCTATTGATTTTGTTCACTGAAGCTTACTGCATTATGTAGAAGAGTATTGTGAGAGAGATATCGAGTGACCCGATGTATTACCTGCTAAATTGCAGATTTATCATTTTCCTTTAGGTCAGTCATATGTTCATAATAAAATAATCAGTTTGAATGTCCGCTGCGATCTTGTCCTTTTAACATTTAATGGGTTTTCCCATGCCCTGCTGACACTAGCGTTTTTTGCGTCGGTGTGCACACTCACATTGGCGCCCTTTGTTTAGTCATGAGGCGTTAAACATCGGCGATAATCACGCGATATTCGGCACAAACTTTTTCAGCATTGATTATAATAATAAATGTTTCTAGAGCAGCAAATCAGCATATTAAATTGATTTCTGAAGGATCATGTGACACTGAAGACTGGAGTAATGATACTGAAAAAAAATCAGCTTTGACATCACAGGAAAAAATTACATTTTAAAATGTAATAAATACAGCTGTCACGATCACGTCTGTTCCTGTCACATCCCGGACTACATTTCCCATGATCCTCCATTGCTTATCACCTGAACTCACTTCACAATCACTCCACACTAATCACCACACCCAGCTGCCACACATTACCTGGACTATAAAGGACTTTCACACACACCACTTCACTGCGAGGTCTTGCTAACTCCCGTTACAATTCTGAGCATTTATATCCTGTCTGTTTGTTGTTATTGTTCCTGCCTGTTACCCGTTATTGACCCGTTGCTGCCTCTCCTGACCTGTGCTTTGTATACCGTCCTGTGAGTGATATCTGCCTGTCCTGATCTTTGCCTGCTTCCTGACTACGACTCTGCCTGTCCTTCGCTGTTCCTGTTTGCTCCTGATAGACCCTGCCTGTATGACCACGCTCACCTTTTAATAAAGCTGCATTTGGATCTTACCTTGAGTCCCGCTCCGTTACAACAGCCTTGGTGAGCATAAGAGACTTCTTTCAAGACATTAAAAAAATCTTACAGACCCACCAACTTTTGAACAGTAATTTTACTTTTTCAGTGAAGAAGTAAAAACAGTCAAGTGATGAATAAGAAGTCTGTTTAATCTTACTCAGATTATTGTATCCACTCTCACTATCGTCACCATTCCCCCGTGCACATAGTGTTTGCAGGCTTTGGTTCTAGAGTGTAACAGTTACACTTGTTGCACTAGCATTGCACTAACAAAGGTTAAAAGGAGGGGGAGGGAGTTGCCCGCTTCTAAGCTACACCCATTTCCTGTTCTATATAAATACAAATTATTTTGCCATCCTAACTAATACAGATAGAGATACAGATTATGGCATTGTTGCACTCCCTTGGATATGATCCACTTTGAGTGTCCTTCACCATAAGAGTGGTGCCTTTGCACAGGGGGAGTGGCTGAGGACTTTTACATGTTGCACTGATGGATTAAATTATACATGTTTGAGATGCAGATTTGAATGATTATATTATAATGCAGGGAGATAGAGCTGAAATTGTCCTAGCCTTTGTAACAGACATGCAAAGGTAATTCATGCAAAATCTCATTGCACCTTTATTTGGGAGTCAGACACCCAAATTACTTATGAATAGCCCATCTAGAGAGAGCAAACGTCTCAAGCTGACAGCCTCATGAATAACCCAAATGAAAATGGAGCCAACTATTCGTGACCTTTGCTGTCCTGGAAAACATGGCGCTATTTGCAAGCCGATGGCATTTCATCCTTTCAAAGTATGTAAAATGCATTTCAGTAAGCCAATTAAAATTTTTATATTTTATGAGATGATGCACAGAGTGATTTTTCTATTTTGTTTTTTTTATACACTCCTGTCTTTTCAACAATTGCACTTGCTTTTGATATTGTCTGTGAAAAGTATAAAGTCTTTGTTTATTGGTGTTTAGACATCCCTAAACTCATTTCTCATGACTAATGATCAATGCTCTATTTGCTTTCCTTTGTTTTGAATAAGAAATATCATTGGCTTGAGTGTTTATTGGCTGCAGAGATTACCTTCATTTTTGAATCATCAAATTAATTATTTTAGCTTTTCATTATGCAGAGTCCATCAGAGCAGGCACTACCTCAAAAATGCATCTGAAATAATTATTGAAACCAGAATAAATTAGACAGAAATAAATAATTATCATAGAATTTTCTCCAAAATTAAAGTGATTCAAATATATTACAAACTAAAACTGGTGAGTGACTCATCAACAGCAAATTAATGTTGTCAATTTTTAATCTTAAAGGGATAGTTCAACCAAAATGAATATTCGGTCACTATTAATTCATACTCTTGATGTGTGCTGTTTTTTTTTTCAGTTTAAATGTCTTAATGTAGGTGTTACATACAATGACAGTTCACAGTGATCACAAAAGTGATAAATGAATGAACTGACCCGGTTCGTTTCAGTTCATCTCACTCAATGATCCTCAACTGACTTAATGATTCAGTCAGAGTGGTTTGTGAGTTAACAGCTTACTGGTTATGAGTGAAAAATGTTCCTCAGAACTTGACTTGGAATATAATGTCATATCGACTACTTTCATGGAAGATTTCATTTTTTATTTCCCACAGAAACAAGTAATACAGTTTTGGAACAACATGAAGGTGAGTATAATGACAGAACTTTCATTTTTAGGTAACTACAGTGTCTCTTCATATCAATGTATCCTTTGATGATGAACTATCCATTGTATAAACACATTTAAATATTTCTTTTAGAAAAATTGTCCAAACAGTTATTGTTTTTTAATCAATACATACAATGTTTTTATAGCATATACGTTTAGATAGAACTGTACTGTTAAACTCTTGAAATTGATTGTGCAACCAGTCAGAGGGCAGGGCAAATACCCTCTTACGATAAATGTCCTCTTACATCTTTGAAATCCCTCTCACATTTGAGTCTTCTTTGTAGTCAAAGAGATGAACTTGGAACTCTCTAAAGCACTGGCAGAAAATCAAAAGCACTTGTTAGGATTCTTGTGAGCAGATACTTGAGCAGACTCATACTAGAGTGAAGGTGAAGGAGAGAGAGAAAGAGAGAGGGGATGAAAGTAAAACGAGACAGAGAGAGACATTCATGTTGATGTATGACAGTCCCAGAGAGCAAATTTGACACCTTGGAGGCACTGAGAGATGTCCAGGTCAAACAGCGTCCGAGGAATTCTGGAGAAAAAAAAATTTGACTTTGAAGCAATTTTCACTCAGAAATTACTAATATCCCAAATAATTATGATGAAGTGACACAATGAATTAAATGTGAAATTTTGAAGATTTAAATAATATTTTCTTACATACTCCAAACATAAAAACATACTCCAATAATGTTTGTTTTGTAGGTTTTGTTAAAATTATTTCTAAAGTGCATAATGGAACCTTTAGATAATGATTTAGGCATCATTAACTAACATTTTTACAGTATTTATATCTAGGTTAACATTAATTTCTACATCTACTAATACATTTTTTTTAACATTTATATTGTATAAATGTACATTAGGTCATGATTTATGAACAAATAAGGAATGAGACAAAAAAAAAAAGAAAAGAAATGATAGATAATGAAAGAAAATGAGGAAACTTAAGACACAGAACATGAAACTAAACAGGACATGACTGTGACAGGGATCCTGTCCAGAGTTTTTTTTTTTCTTCTTCTTCTTCTTATTTATTTATATATTTGCTTTTTTTGGTTTCTTTTTGACACAACATTTAAAGAAAATAACACATATATTGCAAGACAATATAAATATAATTTCACTCACCTAGCCAATCACATCCATCCTTCTGTCCTTTTAAATGTCCGTGTTAAAAGAGCACATTTGGCCATGTAGTAAAGCTGATTACTGTAGCCTATATCCAACTTAGTCGATGGATCTTCCATCATTTTTAATTTGTAGCTACTGTTCAAATGGCAGCTTAGTAAATTTGTTGGCAATCAAATACTCAATATCTGTATTCTCCATAATTAAAGGTGCCCTAGAACTTTTTAAAAAAAGATGTAATATAAGTCTAAGGTATCCCCTCAACATGTCTGTGAAGTTTCAGCTCAAAATACCCCATACATTTTTTTTTAATTCATTTTTTTAACTGCCTATTTTGGGGCATCATTATAAATGAGCTGATTCAGGGCTACTGGCCCTTTAATTCTCGTGCTCCACGCCCACGGAGCTCACGCTTGCCTTGAACAGTGCATAAACAAAGTTTACACATAATATAACCCTCAAATGGATCTTTACAAAGTGTTTGTCATGTATGCGTCGGATTATGTGAGTATTGTCAAAGAATATAGAATAACAAAGGGACTTTGGTATTGTATACTGTTATATTGTTTACATTTGATTCTGAATGAGTTTGAGGCTGTGCTCCGTGGCTAACGGCTAATGCTACACTGTTGGAGAGATTTATAAAGAATGAAGTTGTGTTTATGAATTATACATACCAGTGGCGAGGCTACAGAAGGGCCAGGGCGGCACTGGCCCACCCAGATTGATGGCTGGCCCACCCAATCAAAGGTGCCCGAATATTTCATTTTATTTCCAGACACTACTTTGGCCTGGAAATAGTCATATCTGTTGTGAAAGCCTATATATAATTTGAAAAATGTATTATTAAAAATACATAATGTGTTTTTATTTTGCGCCGGTAAACTCAGCTTTCCAGAGTCGCGACAGCAGCTGTTTCTATGCGGCATGCGTCAC
The DNA here is from genome assembly GCF_024489055.1 of Chanodichthys erythropterus. Taxonomy (NCBI): domain Eukaryota; kingdom Metazoa; phylum Chordata; class Actinopteri; order Cypriniformes; family Xenocyprididae; genus Chanodichthys; species Chanodichthys erythropterus. The sequence continues at coordinate 33,018,442 of NC_090223.1, forward strand.
CGTCCATGACTTGCGCTTATAATAGACTATGTGTGCCGGTTTGTTTCATTTCTACTGTGATTAGCCTATTTATTCTACAGTAACAATTTATTCTATGGTAACATAGTCACCTATGTGTAAAAAAAATTAAAAATTGAAGTGATGACAATGAAATTAAATCGAGCTTTGGTTCAGTATTGTTTCCTAGCTTCCCCCACACCATTAAGACGGTAACTCTCCAAACAAGCAAATGCCCCCCATATTTTTCCTGACGTGATCCGTCAGCTCCAGTCCACTAATTTGGAGCGGTTAAGGCCCGGGTATGCTTCATTTCCCACGTTCCCCTCCGTCTCGCGCACAGTTAAGAGTGCAATTCTTGCCCATAAGCGCGGAAAGACGCGTTCGCCGCATGAACCGTCCATGGTCATAAAAATTAGTCTGCGCAGAGAGTCAAAGCTAGTCCACACTCTAGTAAATATTTCTTGTTTGCGCCGACTGAAAACACATGAGAAACATAATGAGAAACATCATGGGACAGGAGAGACTCGGCATGTGGATTTGGGTAAAAATGTTAGGCTAATCGATTTGATGCCGTGCCTGAACCTCGCGTTAATCCTTTCATTATTATTTTTTCTTATCATGCTACTTTTATTATTAAATTAATATTGCAATTCTTTTGGCCAGGTATATAATAGCACATCACCGCATAACCGACGCGCTTCGAGGACAATAAAATATTAGTAAGATAGCTTACTACTCAACAACTTGTTTAACACGAAATACTAATCAGTTCACGAAAAATACTATTTTTTCTCACTATGGGCTACAAGAGAAATAATAAGAAAATAAACTAGATTAATCTGTCATTGTCTCTAAGAGATTTGCGGCGTTATTGCAGCGGCAGATGCATATTGTCCACGTAATTTCCCGTGATAATAAAATTAAGTGAATTTTATATATATATATATATATACACACATTAGACAAAAAATAGAGGTCCACCCTATTTCATCAAGGTCCACCCACTTTAAGATTTCTGGCCTCGCCACTGATACATACTGCAAATGTTTAAAAATGAAAATAGCGATGGCTCTTGGCTCCGTGAATACAGTAAGAAACAATGGTAACTTTAACCACATTTAACAGTACATTAGCAACATGCTAACAAAACATTTAGAAAGACAATTTACAAATATCACTAAAAATATCATGATATCATGGATCATGTCAGTTATTATTGCTCCATCTGCCATTTTTTGGTATTGTTCTTGCTTGCTTACCTAGTCTGATGATTCAGCTGTGCACAGATTCAGACGTTAAATACTGCCTGCCCTTGTCTAATGCCTTTCATAATGTTGGGAACATGAGCTGGCATATGCTAATATTGGGGGCGTACATATTAATGATCCTGACTGTTACGTAACAGTCGGTGTTATGTTGAGATTCGCCTGTTCTTTGGAGGTCTTTTAAACAAATGAGATTTATATAAGAAGGAGGAAACAATGGAGTTTGAGACTCACTGTATGTAATTTCCATGTACTGAACTCTTGTTATTCAACTATGCCGAGGTAAATTCAATTTTTCATTCGAGGGCACCTTTAAAGTAATTGGTACATTATCAGCAGTATCCGTTTAAATTAATATCACGAAATACATCTCTTCGATGATTGGTTGATATACCAAGGGAGGTTCAAATCAAATATTCAGTGTCTCCGGCTAAGGATTTTGCCTTCCCCTTCTCTTCTCAGAACAAAAGTGGCAGACATGTTACTTGTTCAGATGACATTTTCCGGTGAAATTTCTTATTTTGTTCATACTTCCAAGACGTAGAATCTGTGAAGTACAGTATCCGCTCTGATGTGGTGACTGTTTGAAACCTGCAATTGCTAATGTTTTCTGTCAGAGATGGCGACAAAAGGCAAAACTTACGGACTGCAGCTTCAACATTAAATAATCTTTCTCCCAATTTCAACTCAAAATTTTGGGTAGGCTGTGCCTCCATTGCATGATAAACCTGTAGAATGAACTAGTGTTAATGAATTGAACCTTACTGTAAAGCATTACCAAACTATGCCTGACCCATCAGCTTTTCTCAACTTCTAAACTTACTTGTAATAGCAAATATTCTCATCATTTTTAGACTGGCAGTTAGTGACTTGCCATCACACATGTGCTAGCACAGAAAAGAGTACAAAAACATTTTTTCCCACATCCACATTGAAACCCTCTAATTAATTCTCTTAATTCATTGAAGAGGAAGAAAAATACCATCTGCAGCAGCCCTGAAGGCAAATGATAATTTGTGGAAAAAAAGGATTAAAAAAAATAGAAATAAGATGCAACTAAACGCTGCTTCGAATAAATAAATAAATAAATATTGTCCTAAAGGCTGCTTCTACCACATCACCACACAGCTCTAAAGTTTTATTTTAAGACTTCTCTTCAGTTGGGGAGTATTTGGGGTGCACTCTCTCACAGGGCATTAAAAATTAATTTCTTCTATTTGGAATAGAATAGAGATTATAAAAGAGAGAGAGAGAAAGAGATGGAGGGAGAGAGAAGTAAAGCACCAACTTTGTGACTTTTTGGCTGTTTTGTTTCCTTGATTCTTATTAATGTTACTGTCCTCATGATGCACAAGGAAAAAAGACTCCACATCTGCAATGAAAAGGCCTTTTCTGTTTTGTAGAGGTGCATCCCTCAGGCAGCTCATTATTTTTACGAATTGTAAATCAAGATTTTCTTCTGCTTCATTTGAAGTAATGCCTTTTCTTTTTTAAAGTAGAACAGCACAGAGGAACATGGTTAAATCTGGCATGCTCGTTGGGTATCTATACACAGGTATCAATTAAAATGCAGGAATGTAAATGTCAGAAATGCCATGTGTCCGAGCAGCAGTGGGATAATGTGTTTATTCACTCTCATGCAAGGCTAGAGCTGATTCAATGTAGAATCAGGGTCAAAACTTGAAACTAAGCTTTGTAGTCGAGACTATTATTAGACTAGATGGTGCATATCATGAATATTGCATCATCAAGACTCCCTTCTGCTGAAACACTTCAAATCATTAATGATAAAACGAATACTCTCAGACACTTCACGTGCTTTATATTCACTGAATCTGCACACTTCACCACACTGCAGTGCACGCCACACTGCTGCAAAAATGATCTGAAAACAAAACACTAGCATAGAAAGTGGTCTTCAGTATTTCTCTCGGTCAACCCCTTCAGTCTATGTTTGCATCAAGTCTACACGGGGTCTTAGCTGGGAGCTCAGCAAGCAAGCACTTCCAAAGAGGAGTTGGCAGTGAAAGAGCTGTGTGCGGATTTTGTGAGGATTTTTTTTCGCCGCTGCCCCTCGCTGAGCACTTTCCCGAGCTCCATGCGTTGATTCCAAGAGACAAGTTCGCTCTGGATCCACCACAACATGTGACCCTCGCTCTCCTGGGAGGTAAAGAACATAGACCTTTTATCTTTGAGGAGGGAAAGAGCGAGACGTACCGTAAAGGCTGAATCTGATCAACACCTCAGAGATCTCACCCTCTCAGCTATACTGGAATGGAGAGATGCAGAGGAAACTTAAGACACAACAGTATGTCTCTCAGGCTTTGTATCTTCAATTTTAACAGCTCTAAAAACAAGCCTGCCTTCCTATGCCAAAACAGTGCATTTGTTCAATTTCAAGGAAGCTAATACTTAAAGGTTAGTTCACCCAAAAATATATGACTCATTCATAGAAAGCAATTTAACCACCACTTTCAAGGTCCAGAAAGGTAAAGACATTATTAAAACAGTTGATGTGACTACAGTGGTTCAACCTTAATTTTATGAACGTCTGAATGCCGAGACTACTGGCAGAGTCAAGTCAAGTCACCTTTATTTATTTAGCGCTTTTTACAATGTAGATTGTGTCAAAGCAGCTTTACATTGATAACTGGTACAGTATTTTGGCTGCACAGCAGCTCTTAAAGAATAGTGTCAATGCAGGCAGATCAAAGCACAGTTGAATATCAAATGTCAAGTCAAATGTTAAGTGTCCCCAACTAAGCAAGCCAAAGACAACAGCGGCAAGGAACCCAAACTCCAACAGGTGACATCAGGTGGCAAACAAGTGGCAAATTGGTGTAAAAATGGAGAAAAAACCTTGGGAGAAACCAGGCTTAGTCGGGGGACCAGTCCTCCTCTGGCGTACAGTGCTTTGTTACGACTCAGGATGCTGAGTCGGATAGGATCGCAACATTCAAAGTATTCATTTCAGTTCCATCCAGTTGAGGATCGTATTCATCATGCCGGTATGGACGCTTGAGGAGCTGCGCCACTGGTTGTTGTGTTGATGAAGCCTTCACAGTGGATGATCTAGCTGACTCAATCTCTGCTGTGAGCAGCACGACGCATTCGTGTGATGCTGATGCAGGAGCCGGCCAATAATGACTCGGCGTTCTGACGTAGAACACGGAAGCGCTGGACGTAAACAACGTATGAGAATGACACAGAAGAGAAGCTATTGTTAATAAAGACATTATTTTTGTTTTGTTTTGCACACAAAAAGTATTCTCGTCACTTCATAAAATTAAGGGTAAATCACTGCAGTCATGGCGACTGTTTTAACGATGTCTTTACTGCCTTTCTGGACCTTGAAAGTGGTTGTTAAATTGCTGTCTATGGACGAGTCCTATACCTCTTGGGTTTCATCAAAAATATCTTAATTTTTGTTCTTACGGGTGTGGAAAGACATTCTTTTTTGGGTGAACTAACCCTTTAATGAGACAATTTGAGAATTGAAAACCGTTGTGTTCAGTGTCAGCATGCAATGTTTTTATTCAAAATGATCTACAGTCATCATTTAATCACTCATGTTGTTCCAAACTCTTTTTTTTTTTTCTGCAGAACAAAACCAATTAGAAATTTTAAAGACTGTTATCCATGCAATGACCGGCAACTAAAGCATTCAAATAAGATAGCTTAAAGTGCAATGCTTTCACTCAGCAGCTACCTTCTGGTAAAAAGCCATAAGCAATAAATTACTTTGCCATTACACATAAACTCCCGTTGAAATTTTGGGTAAAAAATTACATTAAAAACAGCTATATTGTTGCTATTACAGTTTAATATAACCGTTTTCTATTTTAATATATTTTAAAGTATAATTTATATCTGTAATGGCAAAGCTGAATTTTCATTACTCGTCTTCAGTGTCACATGAAACTTCAGAAATCATTCTAATATGTCATTCTAACATTTCTTATTATCAGTGTCGAAATATTTTTTTTTTTTTGTGGGAACAGTGAAACATTTATTGTATTTGATGAATAGAAAGTAATAAAAACAGAATTTATTTGAAACAGAAATCTTTTGTAACATTTTAAATGTCAATATAATGTGTCTTTGCTGAATAAAACTAATAATTTCTTTTCTTACCCCAAATGTGAGTTTATACACCGATACATTGTTCTTTGGGACACACACCATTATTCGTTATTCACACTGTGCTCTAGTGTTATACAGTATGAACTCTCATCACATATGGGGATATTTTAGATTGATGGAGCAATCTATGAGGAATGAGGTTAAACGGTCAAGGTCATTTTATGTTCAAGGTTCATCGTTTTCAGGCCCCCAGAAATTTCTTCACATTTGGTTGTGGGTGATTGCTTTGGACCCCTGCCCACTAACCTTCATGACCTTAGATTTAGCTCTCATCCGCTCATTTACCACATCCTGGCCGCTGTTCGACAGCATTCACCATCATGTGGGCTCCTGAAAGATCTGTCCAATACACTCCAACCATGTACAAAGCCTAGTTCATACTTTTAAAAACACTCTTGACATGCAATATTCAGAAATACTGTATTGATTTCACTGCATTGACACTAATGGATGAGAACAAAAACTTGAACTGAATTGAGCTGGATGATGACACTGTTGTCCTCCACAGAGCAGCTTTATTGCTGAATTGACGTTTCATAGTTAACTAATTTTGCAACCTCGAGTTCAAAATTGAATTTATTCAACAGTGAACTGACTCAAGCTGCATAATGACACCATTTTCTTCTGTGCAGCTGCTTATAGCTGAATTGCTTATAGCTGAATGTTGTTTCATAAATGATGAACTTTATTGAGTTGAACTGAATCAACACTGAACTGACTTGAGCCCAATAATGAAACTATTGTATTTTTAGAGCTGCTTTACAGCAGAATTTGAAGAGAAAATTAACTTCAAAAAAGAAATCGAAGTTAGCATCATTGATTGTTATTTTCCTCTTTATTACTGTGAAGCTGGATTGTATAAAGTCCTATATAAATATAGGTAACTTGACTGAGAGAACCTTTCACTTGCAATATAGCATTTCACAAACTAAAACATACAAATAAAAATATTTTACATAGACACAGACCATCTTACAAACATTTTCACATGCACATAACAGTTGCATGGGTTTTGAATGTTTCCTGGACTCCACAGTGTCACCTACGATGGATATTATCTTGCTAACTCTTAAGTGGTTCTGTTAAGGCAGTGTTGCTGTGTGATTCCTTATTTATATTCACAGACTCCCTTCCTGGAACGAGTCCAACATTTATGTGCAGCGCACCTGCGCATAAGCTTTCTTTATCAGATCCTATTCAGGCAAATCACTCTCTATATCTCTGTGTTTGGCTGACGGTTCAGGACCCAATTAAATGAAGCCATAACATGGTGTTTATGGGTAGCAGTTGCAGCAGCCAGCAATATGAATTGCACACTGACAGTATTAAAGAAGTGTTGATTAGAGATGACAGCCCTGAATAGGTAATTAGCTTCTCTGGCAGCTTTTTCAATAGACATCTCACGCTTCAAATGTGATTCCCTCATGCCTCTGCTGGTATTTTTAGCCGGTATCATTGGGTGGGAGGACTGTACCACAGTCGTGATTAATGGACATGTTTTCATCTATTGTAATACAACATGCTAACATCGCTATGCTTTTTGCATAGTGTGAATGAGGACTTGCAAATTCCCCATTATCTGAGTTTGAATAGATCTGCCTAGCATTGAAGATGATGTGTTGAAAACTCAGAAATGGCTTTTTAAAATTATAATTTAATAATTTTTTTTAAATTATATTTTATTTAGTGCAAAATAAACAACTACCAAAATAAGTGAAAAAAAAAAACAAAGACCACAAACCACAATAAATACAGGTAAAATTACTACAATTTGTGTACTGACCTGTGTGAAATACATGAATATCAATTAAGAAGTGAATTCTGACTGAGAATGTCGAAGCATTACATCAACACCTAAGTGGAAGTGTACATGTTCGGGTCATACAAATACACATGCCAGAAGAATGAATGCAAGAGACAGAAAAAAAAGAAACAAAACAGGGAGAAAGACTGGGAGTGATGTAGAAACAAGGGATGGTGCTGTGATGTATGAAGAGAGGAAAATAACATGATAGAGGAAGCGAGGTAGAAAAGGACAGGGCGAAAGAGAGCTGTTGAACAGAGGTCTGTTGAGGGAGGGAGTAGTTTCACCTGCTGCTGCATTGTGCTGCAGTGTGGTCTTCCTGCAACTATACTTCACTGCACCTGTGGAAGAGTGTGTGGTGCTGCTCCCTAGAGTTCACTGAGAGAACTACCTCTTCACACTTCTGACACTCCATCAATACAAAGCACTGTATCTGATTTCCACACTGTACATATGAGATGTGTAATCATATACAAATGTCATTTTTACTAAAGTTCTAAGAACTGATTCATGACGAATTAAATACTGCATTTGTATGCACTATTTCCAATAATACATTGCCTCTGTATCAAGTATAAGGCTTTAGGGAGAGACAAAAAACAACAAATAACAACACATGTATTATAAGAAGTATCATGTATAATAATGATAACAATAATAATAATAATAATAATGTATTGTTGTTTTTCTGACTTATATTTGAGATACTGTAGAGTTGCATCACACAGTTGCTGCAGTGGCTGCACATCCATGACGCAAATCTCCCGTTCCACCTCATCCCAAAGGTGCTCTATATTCAATCTGGTGAATGTGGAGGTCATTTGAGAACAGTGAACTCAGTTTCATGTTCAAGAAACCAGTTTCAGATGATCTGAGCTTTGTGACATGGTGCATTTACATATTCCTTCTGGTAAACAGAAGATGGGTAATGTGATCATAAAGGGATGGACATGTTCAGCAACAATACTCAGGTAGGCTGTGGTGTTTAAATGATGCTCAGTTGGTACTAAGGGGCCCAAAGTGTGCCAGGAAAAAATCCCCCACACCACTGGCAGCAGCCTGAATCATTGATACATTGCAGGATGGATTCATGCTTTCATGTTGTTTACACCAAATTCTGACTCTACCATCTGAATGTCGCAGCAAAAATTGAGACTCATCAGATCATTTTTCCAATCTTCTATTGTCCAATTTTGGTGATCCCTTGTGAATTGTAGCCACAGTTTCCTGTTATTTGCTAAACTATTAGCACTGAAATGAAAAATCTTGGCCGAAGCCGAAACTGAATACAGTTCAAGTTCAATCTTATTACTTGTGTATAAATAATGTAGCACCTTCTTATCTGACAAATCTACTTCACCCCTACCCTCCTGTGAGAGGACGAAGATCGGTTGGCAAATTTCTCCTGAAAGGGATAATTCACCCAAAAATGAAAATTTGATGTTCATCTGCTTATCCCCAGGGCATCCAAGATGTAGGTGACTTTGTTTCTTCAGTAAAACACAAATGATGATTTTTAACTCCTACCGTTGCGGTCTGTCAGTCGTATAATGCATGGCAATGTTAACAAAATCTATGAGAGTAAAAAAAAAACCTGCACAGACAAATCCAAATTAAACCCTGCGGCTTGTGATGACATATTGATGTCCTAAGACACGAAACGATCAGTTTGTGCGAGAAAACGAACAGTATTTATATAATTTTTTTCCTCTAATACACCACTATCTCCAACTGCCTTGAGCGCACGCACAGCATCCGGTGCGTGAAGTGTGTACGTGCTCTGGCGTAGTTTAAACATAGTGCCTGTAGTACAACAGTTGGAAGTAAACCACTAAAAAACAACTCTCAACAACTTTAGTACGTTAATGGGTGTGTTGATATCCAGCCGAAGAGCAATCAACCATAACTTCAGGCGAGCAGGCTCAGAAGTTGGGAATACATGGAAAGTCACCACTCCCGAATGAGTTCGCGTGAGAGAATGTAATCTTTTAATTTTAAGTCAGTTTTAACAATCCGGATAAGCGCAAGTAAGTACCATTTTAATTAGCCGTCATACCTACAATGTTTGTGCACTGTGTAAACAATGAGTGATGTATAAGCGTTTTTTTAACATTCCAGCAGACATTATACCAAGAAAGCACAATATAACTTAAATCAATTTTTGAACCCCCTTCTTGGCTGCTGAAAGAATGTAACGTCTACTCTTTATGAAAAGTAACTTCTCCGCTTTCTCACATGAAAGTTGGTTCCTCTTCTCATCGATAAGATGCAGCACTAAACAGTCTATCACTGTTGGTACTTGTGCATGGATTTGGCATAATCAAAAATGTCAATGTTCTGTAAAATTTATTCTGTGTTTTCGCTTATTAGTTTCAGTTGCCGAACATTCAGTGCATCCCTATCTTAACTGACAGGGGCGGCACCCGGTGTTTTCTTCTGCTTCAAGGTTTGGTGTGTTGTGCACTCAGAGCTCTTCTGCATACCTCAGTTGTAACAAGTGGATATTAGGGTTATTGTTGCCTTTCTATCAGCCCAACCCAAATGGCTATTCTCCACTGACCTCTGGCATCAACAAGGCATTTTTGAGCACAGAACTGCCACTCATTGGATATTTTCTCTTTTTTTTTTTTTTTTTTTTCTCATTCTCTGTAAACCCTAGAGATGGTTATGTGTAAAAATCCCAGTAGATCAGCAGTTTCTGAAATACTGACACCAACAACCATGCCACGTTCAAAGTCACTTAAATCTCCTTTTTTCCCCATTCTGATGCTCCGTTCGAACTTCAGAAGATCATCCTGACTATGGGTGCATCTCAACAAGCTCCCGAGCTTGTGAATCAGTATATCGTGTTCATGAATTCGAGCACTGGTAAGGACAGTAAAGTACGCTGACTCAGTACACATTGGGACACTGATTACGCCATTTCTGGTGACATGACAACGTCCTCATTGTACAACATAAATACTATATTATGAACAACAGCAGAGCTGATATTTTTCTGACATTACTTGTAATGTTATTTAAAGTACATTATGATAAATACTTTGCTTGTTACATATACAGTTGGTACGGAAAGTATTCAGACCCCCTTAAATTTTTCACTCTTTGTTATATTGCAGCCATTTGCTAAAATCATTTAAGTTCATTTTTTTTTCCTCATTAATGTACACACAGCACCCCATATTGACAGAAAAACACAGAATTGTTGACATTTTTGCAGATTTATTAAAAAAGAAAAACTGAAATATATGGTCCTAAGTATTCAGACCCTTTGCTGTGACAGTCATATATTTAACTCAGGTGCTGTCCATTTCTTCTGATCATCTTTCAGACTGTTCTACATCTTCATTTGAGCTGTGTTTGATTATACTGATTGGACTTGATTAGGAAAGCCACACACCTGTCTCTATAAGACCTTACAGCTCCCAGTGCATGTCAGAGCAAATGAGAATCATGAGGTCAAAGGAACTGCCTGAAGAGCTCAGAGACAAAATTGTGGCAAGGCACAGATCTGGCCAAGGTTACAAAAAAAATCTGCTGCACTTAAGGTTCCTAAGAGCACAGTGACCTCCATAATCCTTAAATGGAAGATGTTTGGGATGACCAGAACCCTTCCTAGAGCTGGACGTCCAGCCAAACTGAGCTATTGGGGGAGAAGAGCCTTGGTGAGAGAGGTAAAGAAGAACCCAAAGATCACTGTGGCTGAGCTCCAGAGATGCAGTCGGGAGATGGGAGAAAGTTGTAGAAAGTCAACCATCACTGCAGCCCTCCACCAGTCGAGGCTTTATGGCAGAGTGGCCCGACGGAAGCCTCTCCTCTGTGCAAGACACATGAAAGCCTGCATGGAGTTTGCCAAGATGGTGAGAAATACGATTCTCTGGTCTGATGAGACCAAGAAAGAACTTTTTGGCCTTCATTCTAAGCGGTATGTGTGGAGAAAACCAGACACTGTTCATCACCTGTCCATTACAGTCCCAACAGTGAAGCATGATGGTGGCAGCATCATGCTGTGGGGGTGTTTTTCAGCTGCAGGGACAGGACGACTGGTTGCAATCTTGGGAAAGATAATTGCGGCCAAGTACAGGGATATCCTGAACGAAAACCTTGCACTCCAGAGTGCTCAGGACCTCAGACTGGGTCGAAGGCTTACCTTCCAACAAGACAATGACCCTAAGCACACAGTTAAAATAAGGAAGGAGTGGCTTCACAACAACTCCGTGACTGTTCTTGAATGGCCCAGCCAGAGCCCTGACTTAAACCCAATTGAGCATCTCTGGAGTGACCTAAAAATGTCTGTCCACCAACGTTTACCATCCAACCTGACAGAACTGGAGAGGATCTGCGAGGAGGAATGGCAGAGGATCCCCAAATCCAGGTGTGAAAAACTTGTTGCATCTTTCCCAAAAAGACTCATGGCTGTATTAGATCAAAAGGGTGCTTCTACTAAATACTGAGCAAAGGGTCTGAATACTTAGGACCATGTGATATTTCAGTTTTTCTTTTTTAATAAATCTGCAAAAATGTAAACAATTCTGTGTTTTTCTGTCAATATTGGGTGCTGTGTGTACATTAATGAGGAAAAAAATTAACTTAAATGATTTTAGCAAATGGCTGCAATATAACAAAGAGTGAAAAATTTAAGGGGGTCTGAATACTTTCCGTACCCACTGTACGTGCAACATTTCAGTCAAAAATTAATTATAAATGTTAGCTAGATTATGTTCATAACCTGTCTAAAGATGCATGTTTATGCTGAAATATAATTAAAGGAATTGTTTTTATTTTCAAAAACATCTATCGCATGTCATTATGTGTTGAGTTGACTTATATAGTCATTTTGGATAGTTCACCCAAAAATGAAAATTACCCCATGATTTACTCACCTTCAACCCATCCTGGGTGTATATGACATTCTTTTTTCAGACAAATATAATCGGAGTTATATTAAATAATGTCCAGGCTAATCCATGCTTTATAATGGGACTGAATGGTGCCCCAAATTCTAAAGACAGAAAAAATGCACCCATCCATTATAAAAGAAGTCCACACGGCTCCGGGGGGTTAATAAAGGCCTTCTGAAGCGAAGCGATGAGTTTGTGTAAGAAAAATATCCATATTTCAAACTTTATAAACTGTAATCTCTAGCTTCCGCTAACTGTCATACGCGTGTTCATAAGAGAGTGGCGTTCCAGCTTATGACGTAGGCATAGGCATGCATGTGCAGCGTGAGCTCCGGTGATGAATATGGTAGTACAGATGAGAGAGCAAAACAAAATACCGGTCACAAATTAAAAGTACAAAACTAGGATTTGTTAAGAAAAATGTTGGAGGTTTTCGATATAAGCCAAAATAAGACTGTTTTTTGCCCAGCCATATTTGTTTGAACCGTAGTATACCAACCAGGATCTCCAGGAGATAGAGGAGGCTGCAGCAGCTAAACAAACTGAAAAACTGTTGGCTGAGGCATGTTTATATTGTCAAAGTAAATGCCAATCACTAGCGAAAACCGTGTTAGTCAAACCCCGTAAGTCACATCATCAAAAACAGCAGGCTAAGAGGGAGACAACACACCCAGATAGTAAGCATTAAACAAACTGCACAACTGATAGAGAAAGCGGTAACTCACCCATCTGTTGAGCCGAAAGAGATGGAAGACGCAACAGGGTAGAGAGCTCGCACCAGCCCGATGGCAAAACTTGCAGGCAGTAAAAATTGCAGTCAACAATCAAGTTCAAAGCACCAAGAGTTAGAATTGGACTAATCCGAAAAGCACAGTAATCCGATGGTGATATAGAAATACAAATAAAGCAGTATTCCGATCAGTGCAGCATAACATACAAACAAACAATCCAGTTTTGAAGTGGCAGCCAGTCACGCACAGCGCTCTGCAACTCACTTTGATATCGGCGCACGTAATCTCAAGACTTAAGCTTTGTTGAAGCAACCCGGATATTCACAAGAAATCAGCATTTTAGTGAAGTTCGCAACATAATTTCAGGAGGAGTGAACCCTAATCTTTCAATTAACGACCAGAGCATATAAGTAGCTACTCACCCTGTTCACCCGATACCCCTCCACCTCCCCAACTCCACCACATAATTTAGGCATCTCATCTATCATACTCCTCTTCCAGGCACTAGTAGTCCGTGGGGGGGTATATCCAAGTTGCTGTACAAAACTTGGTTCTCGCGAGACTAGCAGCATATTCTCACCGGAGCTCACACTGCGCATGCGTCTTACATCACAAGCTGGAACGCCACTCTCTTGTGAACGGGCGTATGACAGTTAGTGGAAGCTAGAGATTACAGTTTATAAAGTTTGAAATATGGATATTTTTCTTACACAAACTCATCGCTTCGCTTCAGAAGGACTTTATTAACCCCCCGGAGCCGTGTGGACTTCTTTTATAATGGATGAGTGCATTTTTTCTGTCTTTAGAATTTGGGGCACCATCCACTCCCATTATAAAGCATAGTTTAGCCTGGACATTATTTAATATAACTCTGATTATATTTGTCTGAAAGAAGAATGTCATATACACCTAGGATGGCTTGAGGGTGAGTATATCATGGGGTAATTTTCATTTTTGGGTGAACTATCCCTTTAACCCTTTGATGCGCAAGCTATGAAAACCCCTTCTAATGCGCAACATGGGTCAAAAATGACCCGTATTCATTTCCTATGTAATTTCAATCATGGTTGAGTGTTTCTTTGCTGAATCTTTGAAATAAATGTATTTTATCATTCATTTATTCCAGGTATTCTTTAAATATCTTGTTTTTGATTGTCAAAAATCATTATGTTCATTTTTTATTTCTTACTTTATAAACAATGTCTACATCAATTTTACACACATGGGTCAAAAATGCTGAATCTTTGAAAGAAATGTAATTTGTCATTTATTTATCTCAGGTATTCCTTAAATATCTTGTTTTTGATTTTCACAAATCATAGCTTTTGTATTTCTACATCAATTTTACACACATGGGTCAAAAATGACCCATATTAGAAACCTTTGCAAATTTTCACAAGTAGGAACATATTTACTGCAGACAACTATTCATCCGCCACACATTTCACGTCTCAACATGGCTGCTTTTGTATATTTGATGGATGAAAGTCATTATATTTCATAGGCTATATATTATATTTCATAATCTTTATTTTTTTGTCATAAACCAATGCTACTGGTCACCTTTTACATCTATCAGTGTTCCTAAAAAGTAATAGTATTGAACAAGGTTTCTGTCCAACAGTGAAAATGTATAATGTGTATTTGAATTTGAATATTCTTGTGCTTTTAATTTTCTTTATCTAGAGTGTTCAGTCATGATTGAAATGACATAAGAAATGAATACGGGTCATTTTTGACCCATGTGTGTAAAATTGATGTAGACATACAAAAACTGTGTTTGTTAATAAAGTAAAAAAGAAAAAATGAACATAATGATTTTTGACAATCAAAAACAAGATATTTAAGGAATACCTGGAATAAATGAATGATAAAATACATTTCTTTTAAAGATTCAGCAAAGAAACACTCAACCATGATTGAAATTACATAGGAAATGAATACGGGTCATTTTTGACCCATGTTGCGCATTAGAAGGGTAGTGATACAAAAAAGATTTTTATTCAAAAAGAAAAAAAATTAAAATGAGGATTTGTGATGATCAAAAAGAAGTTAATTGAGGAATACCTGGAATGAATACTGAATGATGAAATTAATTTCTTGCAAAGATATAGAAAATAAAAACTCAGCCGGGTCATTTTTGACCCATGTTATAGTTTTGCTCTTCAGAACTTCTGTTAAGGGAACATTCATCGATGCTCCCTGGTTTTCACAGTGCATTGTGGGACTTTTTAGACAGCACAGGTTTCAGTGCCCTGGAAGAATTCTGCGATTGAGACAGCCCTTAAAATGGTTGACTCCCTCTTGCTCAGCGCTCTGACTACTGAACTATGTGTTTATTGAGACACACCCCTGATGATTCTGCCATGTGATCAGCTGATTAGATTTGCAGTTGAACAGGTGTACCTAATAAAGTGGCTGGTCAGTGTATAATATAAGAATGTTTGAGATACTGTAGAGGTATTCAGTTACTATTATATAGTTATATTATTGCTTTTATTACTACTATTATTATAATTCATAGCAATAATAGTAGGCCTAATAATAATTAAAGAGAGATCTGAAACAAGGGGAAATTAAAATTAGAATCACTTTTTGTCAATAGCAATCTCTCATGAATCCTTGTTTAACCCTATTAATCTTTTTGATCTCTTAGCCACATCACTGGTTCTCCCTGAGCAAGTCCCACAATTCCTTGGCCATACAGCCACACTGCAGTATAATTCTGCAATGATCTGTGACATCAATCATATCGGCCCACGACTCCTGCAACCCCTTACTGACTCCCGTCCAGCACTGGTTGCCAAGTGAGGAGCCAATGCATTAGTCCAGGCCCCCACCATTACTTCTCCATGCCAGGTCTGCAGGCACTCTTTCAGATTGCCACCACTGAGCCTAACTTGCATCGGCAATACATTTTGGAAAAAGTGGGTTTGGCTTCTTTGCAGTAAATGAATACACATAGAGATAGATATATAGTGCGGAAGAGAGAGAGAGAGAGATACAGGGAGCAAAGAGCCAAAATAGTACCACGCTGCATTTGGTGCTAGTTTTAGAGTGACTACTCAAAGCCCTAACTTTGACACAATGAGATCATCTGAGCTTCCGAGAAGGAATACATTAAACATTCTAGGCCAACTGCTTTGGGAACAAACACCAGATCCTGGGGCTGCACTACTGTGGGAAAAAAAAAAAATTTGGTACTGGTTGGAACTCCACCATCTTGCTTTTTTTTGTCCATCCATGCTTCTCACTTTCTCTCTGTCATATGACCGGTTTTGGAGAAATCTGTTTCTCTCTCTGTCCCATTCCTCTCAATGGTACCCAGGAAGTATGATTTTAAACCTGCCATCATTGCTCAAGGGTGCTCAATTCTGCAGCCAGGTTGTTTGAGCCAATCACCTGAGCTGTGAATGTAAACCTTGGGGTACGGAAACGTCGACAAGGGAATGAGGAAGGTCTGACTGTTAACGGATGGAGATGATGGGTTATAGACTAGGATATGGTGCAAGGACTGCAGCATCCTGCTGAGGTGTAGGAGAGAAGCCTTACTTTGAGCAGCAACAGCCAGTGTAATGACTGTGAGGACAGTCATCACATAAAGCCTTCAGACAAGCATCTGTAGCACCCTTTGCAAAGCTCATTGTGACTTATTGGCCAATTTGTTTCTCTGCAGAGGTGCAGTGCTGTCAGATCCTCAAAATGTTCCTTTCTCTGACCCCTGATACAGGATTAAATAAATCACAATGATTTAAAACATTGCTGCTGGAAGGTCAGCAAATACTAAATGTAATCCAGCAAAGAAGCCGATTTCAGGATATAAGTGTTAGTGTCGTTACATGATGTATTGTATGCAAATGACAACACTGGGAAGAAATAACAGCGAGTTCAGCCATTTTTCTTGGCATTGCTCTATATAACAGGGGTCTGCCATTGTATTGAAGCATGATGGCTTTTAAGGAAATTATGAGGTGCTTAGATTATTTCAGAATAGCAATTCATCTAATATTAGCAGCAGAGAGATCAGTGCCAGGCTTAATCAGAAGCTCTACCTCCCATATCATTCAGGAAAATGGCCCCCTACTTTGAAACTAATGTCCTATTACTCAGCAGTTTCAAGAAACAACATTATCATATGCAGTTTTCTTCTCAAAAGACTATGCAATTGTCAGTGTTAAAACTGGTACTGTCCATTTTCTGACATATAACCTGTACAAGTCTATAGTGATTTTTTTGATGCAGGAATGGTACTGCATCTTTGTTACAAATGCATGATATTAATCATGGTGTTATTTATTACTGGATGCAGTGGTGTCATCATCTGATTAACTCTTTGACAATACTATTTGGTTTATACATATATAAATACACACACACACACACACACACTTTTCTGAAACACATTTTGAAATGACAAACTCTAGTGATTTGGTTTTAAAACTTATGTCAAAGGCTTTATATATAAAATCTGGCCAGTGTTTTTTTTTTTTTTTTTTTTTTTTTTTTGATAAAGAGAATAACCCAGTAAAATATAGTTTTAATAGAGAAAAATATTTTTTTTAATGGATTTTCTTTCCTTAAGTCAACTTACAAATATTAGATAATGTTCGTTTTGCACCAAATAGTCAAGTTTCTCATTACCATTTTCTACTGCGCCTCTGACCCCTAGAAATAAACATTTTTTTTTTCTTTTGCTGATGTATCTTATTTGTAAATGCCCTATTTGCATGTGAAATGATCAATAGCACTTACTTGTGGGCTGAGGTCCAATGTATTTGGAGCTTCCTCGTCCTTTAATTACACCCTTTTTACGAAGCCTGAATCACATTCTGACAGATCCACGAAACAGTCCGCCCTGAAATGTCTCACAAACTGTTAAGCTAAGAATAAAATGAGCATTTCCTATAAAATCTATGTAATTTCATATTAAAATAACCTTACAATGTAACGTACTCGGTTACTAACGTAACCTCGGTTCCCTGAGATACGGAACGAGTACTGCGTATGGGGAAAGGTCTCCTTTTTCCCCGTTACTGAAGCCTTTTTCAATAACGCAGTGTAACTGCATCGTCATTGGTTCACTCATAGACAAGTTGTTGAACCAATGACGGCGCGGCATAGCCGCTCGGCCTATGGCGACAAAGCCCGCGAATATTCCCGCCGAAATGGGCGGGGTAGCTATATAAGCAGGCGCGTCGCCATAGGATTTCAGGTCATTCGACTGAAGCGACGACACTGAAGCCGCAGCCTCGTGGCACGGCATGTAACGCAGTACTCGTTCCGTATCTCAGGGAACCGAGGTTACGTTAGTAACCGAGTACGTTCCCTTTCGATACTTCACTCGTACTGCGTATGGGGAACGAATTCAACCGCGCCGTGCCACGGCAGGGAACGACTGGACTTGTCTTGGACACCGCGAGGGAACCAGAGGACAAGTGAGAAGGCTGGAGCCGTCGAACCCTTGTTACACTACTAAAAGGGGAGTTAACTCCCAGAGTGGCATGGAAGCGGAGCTCAATAGAGGCCGCTGGATCATACCGAGATGACCGAGCTTGTAAGGTCGGGACATCCAAATGATAAAAACTGACAAAAGTGGACGGCGAGGACCAGCCGGCTGCCTCACAGATGTCTTTAATCAAAACTCCACTAGACCAGGACCAAGAGGAAGCAATTCCTCTAGTGGAGTGGGCTCTAACTCCTATGGGGCAGTTGAGGCCCATAGAGGAGTAACAAAGAGTGATAGCATCGACTATCCGACACGCAAGACGTTGCTTTGAGACTGAAGACCCTTTGGTGCAGCCACCAAAGCAGATAAAGAGCTTGATCGGATTGCCGGAAAGGCTGTGATCGCTCAACGTAGGTCCTTAATGCCCTGACGGGGCAGGCCAATTCCAGCTCTCGCTTGTCCGACGAGGGAGGAAGCACTGAGAGGGAAATGACCCGTGCTCTGAATGGAGTCAAGACCACCTTAGGGACGTAGCCATGCCTAGGTTTCAAAACGACTTTGGAGTCGTTGGGCCCGAACTCAAGGCATGCAGGGCTCACGGAGAGGGCCTGCAAGTCACCAACTCGCTTAACCGATGCTAGTGCAAGTAGCAGAGCGGTTTTGAGCGTCAGGGGCCTGAGGTCAGCTGAACGCAGTGGCTCAAAGGGAGGCCCTTTAAGAGCTCTGAGGACCAAAGAGAGGTCCCAGGTGGGAACAGTGAGAGGACGAGGAGGATTTAATCGCCTAGAACCTCTCAAGAAACGCACCAGGAGGTTGTTTCGTCCCACTGACTGGCCAGCAATAGGAGCGTGAAACGCTGCAATGGCTGCTACGTAAACTTTGAGCGTTGAAGGTGTGAAACCCAGACTCAAACGCTCCTGGAGAAAAGACAGTATCGGAGATACGTCACACTCCACTGGGTCTATGTTGCGTGTAGAACACCAGTCAACAAAGACCGACCATTTCTGGGCGTAGAGGCGTCTCGTGGACGGAGCTCTCGCCTGAGAAATGGTATTCAGCACCTCCCTGGGGAGGTTAGCAGGCTCCCGTCGAGGGACCAGAGGTGCAGAGCCCAGAGTTCTGGCTGGGGATGCCAAATCGTCCTGTTCGCCTGAGAGAGGAGGTCCCGTCTCAGGGGGATCGGCCACGGGGCTTTCGTGGAAGCCTGAACAGCTCTGAGGACCAAACTTGGCTCCTCTAGAGCAGGGCCACCAGGAGGACTCTGTGCTTGTCTTCCCTGATTAATCTGATGATCTGCAAGATCAGAGCAATCGGGGGAAAAGCGTAAAGGAGGGTGCTGGGCCAGACGTGAGCCAGCGCAATGTCCTCCTTCGAGAAATAAATTGGGCAGTGAGAGTTGTCTTCTGAGGCGAAGAGGTCTACCTCTGCCTTCCCGAAGAACTCCCAGATCGTGAGAACTGTCTGGGGGTGGAGCATCCACTCGTCTGAGGGGACATTGCTCCGGGATAGCATATCTGCTCCCAAGTTTGTTCTCCCGGTTGTGTGAGTCACTCTGAGCGACTTAAACCTTGGTAATGCCCATTCCAGAAGACGCTTCGCCAGAGCGCATAAGCGGCTGGACGAAAGACCACCCTGGTGATTTATGTATGACACCATTGTCATGCTGTCCGACTGGACTTAAGACGTTGCGTCCCGTCAGGTGTGTCTAAAAGGCGCGAAGGGCTCGAATCACTGCCAACATCGAGGCAGTTGATGTGCAGATGGCTTCTTCATGAGACCACGAGCCGAAGGCCGGTCTGCCCTTGCAAAGAGCACCCCAACCTGTGTTGGGTGCATCTGTTGAGAGCACCGTTCTTCTGAACACCGCCTATAGGGGTACACCTTGACTGAACCATACAGGGTTCATCCAGGGTTTCAGAGCTGTCTAACAGGCCTGATTGACCCCGAAACGCAGGCGGCCGTGCCGCCAGGCGTGAGGAGGGACCCGGAACTTCAACCAGTATTGCAAAGGCCGCATCCGTAAGAAGGCAGAGCTGCAGAATCGGGAAGGCGGAAGCCATCAGCCCTAGCATTCTCTGGAAGTACTTCAGAGGGAGACAGGCTCTGTTCCTGACCAATGCCGCGAGCTGCTGAATGGCCAGAGCGTGCTCTGGCGATACTACAGCCGTCATACGGGCTGAGTCGAAGACTGCACCCAGGAACATTATACGTTAGCTGGGGAGCAGTGAGCTCTTGGCAAAGTTGACCCTGAGACCCAGACACTCCATGTGGCTGAGTAGCACGGATCTGTGATGCTCCAGCTCAGCTCGTGACTGGGCTAGGATGAGCCAGTCGTCGAGAAAATTGAGAACCCGGATTCCCAACTGTCTCAGTGAGGAAAGCGCCACGTTCACGCACTGGGTCAAAGTGCGAGGAGCTAGGGACAGCCCGAATGGAAGGACCAAATATTGGCAAGCCACGCCTTCAAATGCGAATCTCAAGAATCGCCTGAGATGGGGAGCTATCTGGATGTGAAAGTATGCATTTTTCAGGTCCAGCAAGCAGAACCAGTCCCCGGGGCAAACCTGCGCGAGGATCTGCTTCAGCGTTAACATCTTGAACTTCCATCTCATGAGGGAAAGGTTCAGGAGTCTGAGGTCTAAGATGGATCTAAGACCGCCATCACTCTAGGGAATGAGGAAGTAATGGCTGTAAATCGCTCTCTGAGGGGAGACCATTTCTATAGGCCCCTTCTCGAACAGAGACATCACTTCGGCTCGGAGGACGTGAGCGTCGTCCGTGTTTACTGAAGTGGGAAGCACCCCGCAAAAACGCAGGGGTCTGCGAGCAAACTGGAGCGAGTAGCCTTGATATTATCCCCAGAACCCACTTGATACTCCGGGGATGGCCTGCCAGGCCCGCGTGACAAGGGGTTGAATGGTGCCGGTTGGCGGGCCGCTGGAAGGGGGGCCTGCATACCGGCTAGTTTTTAGAAATGCTCATGCATCCTCATGAACGTGGCTTGCGGGGTGAAACCGGCAAACGACACGCTGAGAAACTCCGTAAACAGATATATGCTTCTTGGAAAAATATACATGTGTCCCACCTGAGTCAGGGGAGAGCATCAAGATATATTCCACAGAGCGGTGTCGGAAGTGAGACCGCTCTACCTCAATGAACATGGCTTGCAGGGCAGAGCCAGCAAGTCACATGAACAGAGGTCCAGCATAATGAGCATGTTAGTTCCACCAAGCACAAGTGAGCATTGAGCTCGCTTTCAGTGAGCGCATACATCCTCATGAACGTGGCTTGCAGGGGCAGGGCCGGCAAACGACACGCAGAGAGACTGGAATAATATGCTACATCAACTGATATGCTGAATATAAATAACATAGGTCTCACCTAAGACAGGTGAGAGTGTCGTTATATTTCTCAAAGGACGCTTGCAGGGCAGAACCGGCAAGCAACGCGCTGAGAAATTCAGCAAACTCGGCAGAAATACGCTGTATCAACTGTATATATACACATATATATATATATATATATATATATATAACATATGTCTCACCCGAGACAGGGGGAGAGCGACATGTTATATTTCTCAATGAAGCGGCTTGCGGGGCAGAACCGGCAAGCAACGCATAGAAAAACTACAGAATCAGCTCCATTAATACAGTATAAAAACATGTTTCTCGCCCGAGTCGGGGGAGAAGGTCACGTTATATTTCTCAATCGACGCGGCTTGCGGGGCGGAACCGATGTAGCGACGCGCATTGAGATAAGGAAAAATACACTCACACAAATAGAAAATGTATCATGAGTCTCGCCTAAGTCAAGAGCATCATGTCAAATTCAGCTGAGAGATTGTTAACTTCTGCAAAAATCTGCTATATAAACTGAATGTTTATAACATGGGAGTCACCCAAGAGGGGGAAAAGTGACATGTTATATTTCTCAAACGCGGCTCGCGGGCAGAACCGGCGAACAACGCATAGAGAAGACTGAGTGCATACAGCAGAAAGATGCTCCATTAAATTAAGCATATAACATGTTTCTCACCCAAGCTAGGGAAGAAAGACATGTCATATATCTGAATTAACGCGGCTCGCGGGGGAGGGACCGGCGAGCGACGCACATAGGGAGAAATAAACTCACTCAGATAGAAAATGTATCACGAGTCTCGCCTAAGTCAGGGGAGAGCATCATGTCAAATTGAGCTGAGAGGGCGAGAGCTCGCATCCTCAACGAGCGCGGTTTGCGGGGAGGACCCGGCAAATAACGCGTTCGGAGACGGCATTTGAAGCAAACGCCAGCAAGAAAGTAGAAAAATAAGCTCTGTACTCACCTGACGGAAGACGGCAGGGAATAAGCTGAATGCTCTCAGATGCTGAAGGCGGCACGAGGGCGGCGCGGTGAACAGCTGCTAGAGAACGAAGATCCGCGGAGCGATTGGCTCTGCATGTGCCACAGTTGTGGCGCGGCATTGAGGGCAACGCCGCCGCCATGAAAACGGCGATTGTAGCTCTTTTAGAGCAGCGAGAGCCGCTGGGAAAGCTCTTTTAGAAAGCGGCGTTAAGCCGCGGGAAAAGCTCTTTGAACGGCGCCGGATGGCGGCAGGAGACGCGCTGAGAGGCGGCCGGAAGCGGGAAGCGGGCGGCTCGAGAGCGGCGCTCGAAGCGGCAGTCTGCGAGGGCGCCGGCGCTGTCTTCGTTCGGCGGTCTCAGCTCAGTCCGCTGCGGGAGCCTCTTCAACGGCGGCGAGAACTTCTCCCAGGCGAGCTTCTTCCAGGCGGCGAAGGCTTCAGCCGGAGATCAGCGAAGAGTGATATGAAGTCGTCGCTGAAGGAGAGAGAACTGAAATCCTATGGCGACGCGCCTGCTTATATAGCTACCCCGCCCATTTCGGCGGGAATATTCGCGGGCTTTGTCGCCATAGGCCGAGCGGCTATGCCGCGCCGTCATTGGTTCAACAACTTGTCTATGAGTGAACCAATGACGATGCAGTTACACTGCGTTATTGAAAAAGGCTTCAGTAACGGGGAAAAAGGAGACCTTTCCCCATACGCAGTACGAGTGAAGTATCGAAAGGGAACTGCACATCTTTCTTTAATAACCGTCACACAGCCTATGTAATAAAATAATAACCCACTCCAAAACTAACAAACAAATAAAATGTCCCAGGTATACCACATTTTTCTCATTTTCTGTGTTAGAAAGAAACAAATAGTGTTTATTATCAGAACAGGTATTGTCAACATAAATTATATACATATTTTCGTCATTTCAATCAGGAAGGGGTCTGTCTCCCTAAGACCTATGATAAATCCTGGTAATAGGATACAGCATGAATGAAAATATGACTAGAATAGCTGGGAGAAAAGATCCCTTTAATAACATATTAACTTGTCACTCGTACCAACAAATGATGTCTGCTTATGTTCCCCTCTGCCGTGGCTGCAGTAGAATGCATGTGGCGTTAGTGCATCAGTGACTAAGTAGGACACTACAAAATGCTCCTTCCTCATCCGTCTCTTTCAGCAGGAGCAGTGAGCCCTTAGATCTATGTGTACATGATCAAATAAGAAGCTCTATTTTAAGGATTCTCTGGAGACCCTAAAAATGTCTGAAATCCTTCCAATGAATAGGTCATTTTTTGATGATGGCCTGTAAAGTGTCATTTTATATCATTGTCCCTTTTGAATGGGTTTCCCTTCAGTCGTTGATTCAAGCATGTCATATGTGAACAGAGCCAAACAATCTGTTGGGAATTGCTGATTTGCATCAGCATCTGTAAGGCATGAAATAGTCAAGCACAGTAAACGGAAAGAGGAAAGGTGCTTGAACTGGAAAGTGGATAGGAAGGATGTTTAGATATAAAATTAAAGTATCTTATTTGTGTTTATTCATGTATCAAGGGTGTTATGTGAGTATACGAATGCAATTAGGTTATGTCTGTCTGCTGTCTTACCTCTAAACTGTAAAAATTAATGGTATCTAGGGGATAAACTGGGATTTTTATGGTGCCATAGGTAAAATTTGGCATTTAATTATCCCCTCATAAAAGGTCTTGCATTTTACACAGCTTTAACAAACATGCCCAACAAGGACTGGCAAGAACCATAAAGCCTGGAAGCAGATTTCCATTTGGTTTACAAGCAGCCCACAGAGAGAGGGTGGATGGAGAGTGCCATGACCGGTTCGGCGAAGGCCTGGATCAGAGGTGGAAGTAACGAATTACAACTACTTGTGGACTGAATGTTCTCGTTCTGAAATTCTTCAAAAAGCTTATGCTGTATGTCCTACGCTTTCCCTATTCTACTTAAGGAAAATATGGAAATGACGCTGCGTTCGTTCCGTAAGTTCAACAGGGAAGGTGTAGGACATACAGCGTAAGTTTTTAGAAGAATACGGCAAGCGGAAGCAACTGCAAAGCAATCGTTTGTTTATATAAAGCATATACACACTGCAAAAAATGCTGTTCTTACTTAGAATTTTTGTCTTGTTTTTAGTCAAAATATCTTAAAGTTCTTAAATCAAGAAGCATTTTCTTGACAAGTAAAAATTATTTTCTTGTTTTCAGGAAAAATAAATCAAAATTGAGTACTTTTTTCCTTAAAACAAGCAAAATAATCTGCCAATGGGGTAAGCAAAATAATCTTAGTCCAAACTGAAAACAAGATTATATAGCTTATTCTTGGTTTTAAATAAGATTATTTTGCTTACCCCATTGGCAGATTATTTTGCTTGTTTTAAGGAAAGACTTACTTAATTTTGACTTATTTTTCCTGAAAACAAGAAAATAATTTCTACTTGTCAAGAAAATGCGTCTTGATTTAAGAACGTTAAGATATTTTGACTAGAAACAAGACAAAAAATCTAAGTAAGAACAGCATTTTTTGCAGTGCATTTACATTTTTTTCCGAAAATGACCGATTGTTTCGCTAGATAAGACCCTTATTCCTTGTCTGGTATCGTTTAAAGCCCTGTACCCCTGTTCAGCTGTACTGAAACTGTAATTTGCTGTCTGGAGGCCATTGAAGTCCACTATAAGAAGAATCTTATGCAGTGTAGACAATTCATACAATGCTGCATGACGAATATGTGTATATTTTGTTATAGTTCTGGATCTAAAATCTGATTGGACGAGTGATGTTTGAAGTCACAGTAAATACACAAACTTGCATCTGAAAAATGTGCATATCAGTTGAAATCTCTGTTAATACATCAAGCCATTTGACATATGCAATAACACACAAGCAGGAGTGCTGTTGTTCCAAATCAGACCAACAGCATGATTTCAGGTCTGACACTGCTTTTAATATTACTCTACAATAAACAAGTTATTTTTGAGTATTTCGGTGTTTTGTGCCTGAATGAAACAACAAGCAACAACATACTGTAAGTGTTTTTGTCTTTTCTCATTTGATTTTAGCGCAGTTGTTGTTGCTAGGAAACATTGTTTTGTGTACTGTGTGTGTTCACATGCTGAAGTCGCGTTTGTTCTCATTAGTTCTCATTTGTTTCAGTCTGTTAAAAAGTAAGGAGTGGCCAACTGAATTCAATATTGCTGTATCAAGCGGGTATATAACTGTTACCTCAACACGGCAGCCCTCGTGTGAAGACCGAAGAATGTAAAGACTCCACCTAGCAAGGACACCGACAAGGTCTCTCTCTCTCTCTCTCTCTTTTAATGTTTGATGAAGTGTTTACTAAAGAGATGTTTATTCTTGGATATAGATACAGTCAGAAATACAGACAGAGATGCCAGCTTTTTAATTTTGTTTTAGGCCAAGCAAAAATGGCCATTTATATTAGTAGGAGAAATAAGGTAGATGGGTCTCTTGATTGTGATGCAAGCATTTTGTTTGTCAGAATGTTGAAAGCCAGATTGAAGGTTGATTTTAATTTTTATATGTCAACAAATAATATTGAGGAATTAATTTTCATTTGGTGTTATAAAGATGATGTTCTGTTGTCGACAATATGTTGTGCTTTGGAGATGTTTTGTGCTAAATGTTCTTTTATGAAATCACTCAGAACTTGGTTTTTAATTTAAATTTTATTTTGTAGAGAAATCTTGTTTGTATAAATAAAGAGGTTTTCAAATTCTCTCTCTCTCTCTCTCTCTCTTTCCTCTATTATACAGCTTGTTCTCATCTGTTTGTTTCAGTGACCTGTTTTCACTATGTGCTTGCAAATACCTACTATTACTAAATCACATGTTGGAGGCAGCGCAATCCTAACAACCTGAGTACTTTCCCTGTGTCTGCTAGTACATTACTTTCTTTTCCTATTGGTCTCTGGAATTGCCAGTCTGCTATAAACAACACAAACTTCATTACACCTATTTCTAGTCATTCAGGTCTCAACCATAGACTGTAAAAAAATATGGACAACACACCTTCACACTCTTCCATTGTAGAGAAGCTGCCAATGTCCAAATACGGTGCTGGCATCTTGGAACCAGAGTCTGCACAGTAGAGAGCCTGAAGTTGAGCCGTGGTACCCACACTCCTGCAGAATTGGTTAGTACAGTTTACTATGTCGGTGTGAAATAGACAGTTATTAAAATGTAGAAATTAAAGTTGAAGCTCCAATTTCCTCCCAAAAATCCCCCCAAAAAGTCTGTTGGTGTGCTCAGAAAAGCTGTCAATCTCAGCTGTCAATCATGACGTCAAACCCCCATTTTTATAGCATCAAATAACTAACTAAACTTATTTTAAAAAACGAACACTTAAATTTACATCAGCGTGATAAAAACGACCTAAAATGACAGAAACAAACATTTAGAAAGAAATATTTGAAGTGTAATTTGATTGTTCAGTTTGTCTCACGTCCCATTGCATTACATGGAGAAGGTGGGGTTTATGAGTTGTACCGCATCCAGCTACCTGGGGGCGATCAAAACATTTTGGCTTCACTTTTCAGGACTTGTGCGGCAGAGACCTGGATCAAACTAGAGGATACTGCCACACCTGCAGCCATCATCCACCTAGAAAAACCTCAGGCTGTTGATTTCCACACTCTGCTTGCCTCATTTGACCTCAAGAGAGTATCTCCTGCAGCAACTCACAAATCATGTAACCAATTTGACCTTATTTACACGCTGCTGCTCCATACGCTGGTCACTCGACTACACACCTCAGATCACTTCCTCCTCACTTTTAACCTCAACTTGGCTCAGGACACAACACACACTCCTCCACAGGTCATCTTTCGGCGTAACCTACGCTCACTCTCACCCTCTCGCCTATCCTCTTTGGTCTCATCCACACTTCCTACCCCTAGGCAGCTCTCATCAATAGATACTAACAGTGAAACTGATATTCTTTTCTCCACTCAAACATTTTGCTTAGACAACTTCTGCCCCCTTTCATCCAGGCCAACCCGTGCCACCCCCACCCCCTGGTTAACTGATGTCCTCTGCAATGTAAATGTAAATCTTTGATTTTAAATAAATTGGTTGAATGAATGATTTACTGCCTGTACCTGCAAAATGAGCAGGGTGATTTGCTAATACCTAGATATAGAACAGTGTTATCTTTTATCATGTGGATGTTGCTGCAGCTTATTAACCCCTAAGAGCAATTACCACTTTCCATGGTTAAGAACGCTAATTGAATTACATTAAAACTAAAACACTCTCACTGTTTTACTACAGTATATTAAATATTTTAAGGTCTGTTTATGTCATCTTTAGACTACAAATAGCATTTCAGCTCACTCTCAAATCTGTATTGAGTATTTTTGTAGCTTTGTTTTAGCATCAGAAGTAATGGGAATATAATAAATGGCCTCTGGTTAAACTGCATCGGAGAAACTTCAGTGTAATAAAATGTAAAAGATAAATCAGCTTAATGCCATGACTGTGGGGGAGATAGTGCTGTGGGAAAGTACTGTACCTCATTAGTTTCTGCCCTGTTATTCACTCTTGATTGATCTCACAGTATTGGATGCCACCTTGTATCAGATTATTCCTATGTCAGCAGATGAAGGACTCATCTCATGCACAACGAGTGTGGATAAAAGAGCTGAATGCAGATTTACTGTAAGTTAATGTTGAGTTTGTCACAAAAAAAAAAAACTTTAAATGTTGCTGAGTAGGAGCTAATTTTGGCAAAATAATTTATAATGTAGTGCCAAACGTAGGTTCGGGAGGAGCCTAAACATTCAGTCCTGTCAATCATAATTATAAGCAGCAGTCACTGCGCCATCCCAGTGCAAGTTTTCCAGCATCCCTCCTCCTCCCCTTCTCCTCCTCTATTTCTCTTAGTGAAGTTCCTAAACGTAATTTAGGGATGAGCGAGCCCATCTAATCTTCCAATCAACAGCCAGAGTATATAAGCAGCTGCTTACCTCTCTTCAGTCTCAGCTGTTCCAGCATCCCTCCACCTCCCCAAACTCCTCCTTCATCTCAGGTACCTTGCCCTATGTAATCAAATCCTATATTTATTCACTGGGGGGGGGTGTATCAGAGCTCGAGTTGAAGATGCTTCATCGAGCCCCTCCTCAGTGGACAGCAAGCCAAATTAGCTAACCTAATACCCTAAAGATTACATGGGCAAACAAACTCGTTAATTCTCCCTTTATGCAGTATTGTTAGACGGGGGTTTAATGTGGAGCTCGAGCCGAGCCTCGGGTTCGAGCCTCCTTCGAGGACAGCGAGCCAAGTGTGTTTTACCATTAACCATTCAGACTGAATGGGCCGGCGAACTTGTGAAACTTGGTTTTTAATATTATTTTGGAAAAGTGTATGTTTTACATTTTACAGTATGGATATAAAAATACCATCATGTAACGGTAGAGAGCCCATCAATATAATCTCGCAGTAAATACAGAATAAAATGAACAATGTAAAGACCAGATGAAGAGTAATCATGCTCAAGATTGCAGGCCACCTCCTAGAGTTTCAGCTGAAATTTTGAAGTGTTTTATATAATACCTATCTCAATATGTATCTCTAATCATAATGCCCAACACATCCCATTCCTCTTAGGTGAATCCATTCAGAAGTTTCACAGTAGTGAGCCGAGTGTGTGAGTAACTTAACACACGCCATTACATTTCCAAAAAGGAAGACTGTGATTGTCTCAATTACCATTAGAGCTCATTTGTGTTAGCTGCTCAAACGGGCTGGCAATGGCTTTGAACACAATGCTCATTATAGCATCTTTGAAGATGAAGATGATTTGCTTGCATGTTTAGGATGGAGGGGTATGTACAATCTTCATGATGCTTTGACAATGTCCACCATCACTCATCTGAGCACATGAGGGACACAGAAGGGTTGACAACAGTGTCATAAGCCGCTTTTCCACTGTCAGGCCAAACTTCCAAAATTCTGTGCCAGCCGGTACGGTTAGGGTTTCATTTTCCACTGTGGGGCTGATAACGACCGCTCTTTTGAATGTAATATAAAAGCGTCAGTCGTTGCCTTGGTATCGCAACGGTTTACTTATGATATGAGATGTAAAAAATGACTGCCTTATTGAGGATGATTATATAGCCTATATATTTTTTTTAATTTTAAGCTATTATTAATTTGTGTTTACGTCGCTCAAACAGAGCGCTTAGCCAGCAACGGAGAAACTGGTAGCCAGGCAACAGACACGGGACCAATCCTGAGTGGCGACGTCACTTCACGGATTCAGCACAGTTGCCTGGTTCAGACTACACGATTTTAGCCCGAATCTGGCACGATCCGTTGGACGTAAGCTGTCGTAGGGATTAGTGATGTCCGGTTCGCGAACGAATCGTTCTTTTTAACCGGTTCTTTTCAGTGAACCGGTTGAACCAGTTCACCAAATAGGTCTGAATCGTTCCAAACAGTTCACATCTTCAGTAAGCAAACATGAATCCACAAATTACTAAAGTTACTCACTTTTTTTCCCGGAGTTATTCAGTTACTCCAACAGTACACTGACTTAACCTGCTGTAAAGAGAGAACTGATGATGATGGGCACGAGCAGCAGAGCAGCTGATATGAGTGCGCATGCGCGGCGCACACGAACGAACATACACGGCCTGTCACCGTTCTCGTTCTCGAGTCAAGAACCGGTTGCAACGGTTTTCGGATCATCAGTACTCAACCGAGAACCGCTTCTTTCAGACATATCCGATTTGAGAACCGGTGAGCTGATGATACTGCGCATGCGTTTAACTTTTCAAGTGAACGAAAAGCATGTTAGTCAAGTTTTGTTGAACATCGGACAGAGTGATAATATAAAACATACTGAAAATATGTTTATGACTTAATTCAAAATACAAAAAGTTTATTGTGCTTTTCCAAATACACCATAGCAGATTAATAGCATATAATACTGTACATAATAAACTACATGCCAACATGAACATAATATTTTGTACACAGATCAAACTAATGTTCAGAAATAGTTCTACAAATTCATTTTTCTATATTAATATTATTTAAAAAGCAATATAATAAAAGTTGTGCAGCTGTGCTTTCAAGTTATTTTTTTTTTTTAAAGATTGAAAACAATTAGATTTATCAAACTAAACCTTTATTTGTTTCATAAATAATCCATGGATAGCTTTAATTTCTAAACAAGGTGATATAAAGATAAAAAATGACGTCATCAAACTACAGCAAGAGCAAAAAAGCGACTCCTTTTGAATCGCTCTCGCGGTTCTCGAATCTCAATCTCGTTCTCGAGTAGAATCGGTTGCAACGGTTTTCGGATCATCAGTACACAACCGAAGAACCGCTTCTTTCGGACGTGTCCGATTTGATGGTGCGTTCAAGTCTTCCTGGGAAGTTCGTATTTACGAGGTGGGAAATCGTGTGTACGACGGTAGGTGCGTTCAAGTCACTTTCGTCGGAGTATGATGGCGGTGTGCCTTCTCTAAATTAATTACACAAAATTACAACACTTCTGCTTCTAGAAAATGTAGAGCAAATAATGTACATTAGTTGTATGTTGCTTTTTTATGTTTTTTAATTAATGTATGAAGCTGTTGTAAACTTTATTGTTGCATATTACATTTTTATATTGTGATGCTATTGTATTTTTTGCTGGGAATCAGCTTACTTTGTTGTAAATAGAAAAGCCTGACAATTCACTGCTAAATACCTGTAATATTGTGGTATTTCGCCATGTTTCTGACTGACACGCCCCCAACTCGTACAGATCGGAGCTTAAAGAAAATTACGAGCTTCCCACTGGTATTTACGACATTGTGGTGGCATTCATGTCAGTTCTGCTCGTCAGGGGCGCAACTATCCAGTGTTAAAGGGGTATGCAACAAAATTTTTTGGCGCCCCCCCACCCCTACTTCTAAATAAATAAGTGTGCCGGACATCATCATGTATGGGTTTGAAATAATAAATGTTTATTTTAAAGTATATCAGACAGCCACTGTAAGCCTACCATAATTATATGGTATATATGTACACATATATATGTAAAAAAAAAACTATTTGTTTCCATGATAAACCAGCCTTATTGCATAAGTACGTTTTCCAGCTTCTAGTCATTTATTGTGCATGCCAGTGGCGCCTGCAGCGCACTGTGTGTACCTTGAGAGGACGCTAATTAATGCCGTTTTTATTTTTTACATAATTTTTAAATTGATTATTAAAATCTATCTGCGTACACTCGACATATTAAGAGAGAAAGAGAGAGAATGAGAATACATAAAGGTGTGTGTTTGTGTGTTGTAAAGTCAAAGGTGTGTATGTGCATCTATAGGTGGGCGTGGGGGATATGGGTGAAAAGAAATCTGATTGGCTACTTTGGTTTCGTTTTTTTCCACATATGAAAAATTACGTTACAAATAGTTAATGTTTAAAAACAGGCTCAAAATGAGCAAACGCTCTCTAAAACAGCTAAATTCGACTGAAACATTTGCAAAATGGCCTAAAACTATTGAGTAGAGTTGAAGAAATGAAGCTTTTCTGTAAAGGTTTTGGGAAAGGTTTATGGTTTCAAAGCATCAAGAGTGTCGAAAACAGTGCCATCTTGTGGCAGGTAAAATTTACAGCACCCAAAAACTTGAATGCGCAATTCCGCTGTTTTATCCATTAAGCACAAACAGCCTGACGACGCTAAATGTGTTTATTTCAATAATATAATTCACATATTAAATTTGGCAATAGATGAAATAGATAAAAAAAAACAATAATCATAATAATAATAATGCACACTGAGTTGTTTGAGGCAAGTAAATTGTTGTTATTTTATTGTAAATACTGTTTATATGACAGAACATATGATGATGTAGTATAGGCTACAGGTTTATATATTTAAAATGTTTAGTAAATGGATTTGAACTTCCATGGTGGTCTGGATTCAAACATTCTGACACGCAAAGTATTCACTTGACTGGAAAAAAATGCGACGCTTCGTTTCTCTGAAAACAATACCCACATTTCGGGACAAAGCTGCTCAGAGACATGCATCAGATTTTCTAAATGGGGAACATGAAAGAGACAGTCGATCACTCGATTTGTACAGCATTAGATCGTTCCACCAACTCACTGATTGATTTAATCGGGTTTTGCGGACAGGAGGAGTTTCAGAGTTTAGAGATAAAATCCTGCAGGCGCCCCTGGTGCATGCTACCTTATATTTACCAGTTGTCATTTTACTTTAATAAAATTGAGATGTGTCATGAATGGGATTGGTACCAAAGGGTTTAACCAAAATCTTAATGTAGATATCAGCAACATTATTTTGCAGTAAGTTAGTAAACACTTGTCAGTCAACATTAATATTTGCAAGCCTCCAAGTTTGGTAGCAAATATGATTCCACGGTAAACCAGAGATATTAAAGTTGTTTTCCAGATTCTTGTCATTTATTGTACATGCTACCTTATATTTTTTTCAGTTTTCAGCTCAGCAACCTCGGTTTTGCATATTCTAAGCTAGCTACATATTCTGTCTGCTACATTCCCAGTATTAGCAAATGCTAGTCTGTTAACATGAATAACGTATTTGCAAGCCTCCAAGCATAGACGTCACATTTTAAATCCTACCTGTTGCCTTTCACCATCCACTTATTTAGCTGCTGTCGCATCCCTTGACATGTCATCTCCTTTTCCCTCTTTCTTTTTCTATTTTTAGCCCCCGATAGCTTTTTTGCTTTATCCATCTTTTTCGAGTTTCAATTACAACTCACTTACGTTACTGCTGCTCACTCAGCGCTACGCCCCGCTCACTCGCGATATTACCCTTCTATGTCTAAATTCTATGATGGAATCTTATGAGGGCACCGGCGCCTACTCTAGCCTGTTAGTCCTCTAAAATTTATATAACTTTTTTTTTTTTATGTATAACTTTTATATAAATTTATATAACTTTTATTATTTAAAAAAAAAATTAACCATCGCTTTGGCGCCCCCATGGTGCGGCGCCCCTATGCGCCGCATATAGCGCATACCCACTTTTTGCGCCACTGCTGCTCGTAAATACGATCTTTCCGACATGACTTGAACGCACCGGTGAGCTGATGATACTGCGCACGTGTGATTCAGCGTGTGATCTGAAGCTACCGAACAGTAACATCACAGCACCGGCTAACTAGGACAACCGATGCTATGAGAGAACTCGAATGAGGGGCCAATCTGGCGAAACGTAAGTTTATCATAATGTAGGGGGTTTCATGGTTTCTGCACTGATGAAGACTAATTTATTCACTTTATAACTGTAAAACTTTGTTTGCACATCACTGCCTGTATATGTGTTTGGATGCTTTAGATGCAAAACTAAATTGTAAGAAACGCTTCAGATTATAATGTTTTAGTTGACTGATGTTATGATTACTGACTTTATATATTTGAATCACTTGTTTTTTCAACCCGGCCCGCGATAGACGACGTCATCGCGGATGACGTCAATACGTCGGAGCGTAAAAGAACCGGTGAACCGTTTTTTTCAACCGGTTTACTGAATCGAACTGTCCGAAAGAACCGGTTCGTGGAAAAGAACCGAACTTCCCATCACTAGTAGGGATTCGTAAACGACAATGGACGTCGGGACCCAAGAATTGATCGTTTCATCTCGTATACTGCGTCTGCGCTAGTTCACGACGTCACGGCAGAAAGACTAGCATGTTGAATTTTTTGCGGTCCTTCACGACGAGTTCTGTCACATGGGTGACGCTGACCAATTGGAGCACATGCTTTTTGTACACAACTTTCAAACATGGCGAAATGCAAGCAAGGTGCGACGAAATGGAGGAAAAGTTCGTGGAGCTGTGGCAACAGTACTCCTGCCTGTACGATGTCTCATTGAGGGACTAACGTTACCATGACAGATTAAAGAAAGAAAAATGCTGGCGAACGATAGCGGAAGCCCTTCAGCAACCCGGTGAGTAGTGAAATTAGCTGTAACTTATGGCAAGATTTTACTACTGGCTAATAACAAAATATTTAATATGAAAAGAACAATATTTTACCTCAAGTTGTCTTTGGAGGATTGACAGCCCATACTGTCCTCTTCGAGCAAGCCAGGAACGTGTCCATGTTCGGGTTTTCTTTCTTATTTGCGGTTTTCTAAACATAAGACAGCCAGTACAAAACACGCCGCTTCAGTCATTGTTTACGCCCTTGTTTCTCACGCGCGTCGTGACAACAAGCGACGATTGGTCGCGTAGCAACGTGTAGGCATGTTTCAAGTCCAGGACACGACAAGATTTTTGGAGTCAAAATCGCGTAATCTGACACAGTGACTATCGTAACAGACAAATAAAATCATGTAGCCTGAACCAGGCATTAGACAACCAGGCAGAAAACGGTTTGTAATAATGCCGTGCCATACTAGGCTCCAGTGAAAACACAACCATGCCATTCTAAGAACCATTCGGCCTGACGGTGGAAAAGCGATAGATGGTAAAATACTACAACTAAAACTGTTACATCATAAGATGGATGAAGGTAAAAAGCTTTCTTAAAGTCCCTCGAAATCAAAATTTAGCTTTTAGTATGAATATGTTAGCCTTAAGGTAATGAATAAGCTGGTGTGTTCCAAAACAATGACAAAATTTGCATTTAGGAGATTAGCATTCAAAATTTATAGTCTCTCACTTCCGCTAAAATGGATCACGGATTTTCAAGACATCACATCGCACTTCAGCTTCGTCAGATCTTCTGTCCAATCAAATGCTCTCTAGAATCTGAAGCCCCGCCTCCTGGAAACTGTAAACAGATGCTGAAGCTGCGTCTGAAATCGGTCATTTGTTCACACATTTACTAGTTTATACATGGTGAATGGCACATAGTGCACTATATAGAGGATAGGGAACTATTCAGACAGTTTAAATGTTTCCACTGATGTGAATGAAGTCTGTTTTCACGTTAGTGTCATGTGAACCGCCGCAGCACAAGCACAGTCTGCTTCGGTCCAGAGACACAACAGCACAGAGCGGATAATATCCGCGGACCGCGAGTCGGCACAGACCACAAAATGCATTGATCCATTTGAATTCTGCACAGAATGCTGTATTTTAAAGTGATAAAGAGGAGATTAGGAGGAGAAACGGTTAGAGATTAGAAGGAAATTGTGATTTTACCGAGTTTAACGGCTCTGGCTGAGCTGTATGTATTTGTATTTATTATTTATAAAGCACATTTCAATACAACCAAAGTTGTCCAAAGTGCTGTACATTAAAATTGGGAAAATACAAGGCACAATTAATATAAAGCATACAAAACATAAAACACATACACAGCTATCTAGGGATCAATCACCCGACAATTTAAAAGCCATATTAAGTAGATGAGCTTTTAGCAAAGATTTATAACTAGAAATTGTCTGAGCAGATCTAATAGAAAGAGGCAGTGAGTTCCATAACTTTGGAGCAGCTACTGAAAAAGCCCGATCTCCTCATATTTTTGGTTTATATCTGGGGACTGCTAAAAGAAGCTGGTCAGAAGATCTCAGGGGCCTGACAGAAGAATAACTGTTCACTACGGTCTCCAAATACTTTGGTGCCAGATCAAACAGAGATTTAAAAACAAACAATAAAAGTTTATATTCAATTGACCCTTCGCAAAGACCCACCCCCCTTAGTTACTATTGCTTTGTCCGACAAGCCATGGCACTGTCACACCACACGCAGTGAAAAATACATTGCGGAGCACTGCGGACAACACGTCGACAGACATGACAAACCAGGTTACTTATGATATTAAACAAAGTCCCAGCTTTCAAACTGTGAGTTTTTAAAGAAATTCAAACAATAAAAAACGTTTTGTGGCTCTTTAATGTGTAGTGACAGATTGCTGTAACGCCTCAGCTCAAGAGGCTCGTTAACCGATCATCTCTTCCTACTAGTCAATTTATAGCATCAAATAAACATGAATGAACATGAGAATGAATGTTGTTTCAAACGCAGAAAGTCAATATACACAATTTTTCAAGTTTAACTCCAGTGAGTTATCTTCTAAGTTAACTCCTGACTGCTTCTCTCGGACAAAATGGCGGATTCAGCGTTCTGATTGGTTAGATCGCTTGTAGGGCTGGGCGATATATCTAATGCTTTTGTCACGTGCATTTCGTCAGTAAAGCCGGTTCCCTGATTACCGCTAAATCGCCATCACCTGCTTTCAAATGAAGCGGCATTTAATAGACAGAGCCGTAGTTCACTGATAAGCCACGCAATATCGCGTTCAATATCGATATGAATCGCCGTCGATATTGAACGCGATATTGCGTGGCTTATCAGTGAACTACGGCTCTGTCTATTAAATGCCGCTTCATTTGAAAGCAGGTGATGGCGATTTAGCGGTAATCAGGGAACCGGCTTTACTGACGAAATGCGCGTGACAAAAGCATTCGATATATCGCCCAGCCCTACTCGCTTGTCAATCAAACTCCCGGCAAAGGGTCAATTCGAAAATGGACCGACAACCATTTAAGGGAAAATAAAATAGGAGTGATATGGTCATGCTTTCGGGTGCCTGTTATCAATCTCACCGCCGAACCATCTGTAGGCGCGACAGGTCTTTCTGGCTAACTCCTAGTAAAGACAACTACAATAGTCTAAACGTGAGAACACAAGAGCATGGATAACTATTTCTAAATCTCTAAAAGAAAGAAGAGGCTTCATCTTTGCAATCAGTCTCAAGTTGAAAAAACAAGATTTGACCACAGAGTTAATTTGTTTATCACATTTAAATTCTGGGTCAACTAGTACTCCTAAATTTTTCACCACTGGTTTACTATATTTAGCCAACAGTCCAAAAATAGAATTTGTGGTACCCTGTTCCCTTTCAGTTGGTCACGTTCGACGTACGTCAGTAGTGACCGACGAATTGGGATATCGCTTAGAGAGCCCTATCAGCTTCGTGTAAACTAAAACAAGCCAATGGAATTGGCGTGCGATATTTGCATAATGCGCACCGCCTCCGACAGGTGTATATAAATAGGAAGCAGATGCAATCGCACTCTGTCTTTCGCTTCGGAGCCATTCACTGGTGTCCTATTTTCAGAAGACTCCTTTCTTCGTCAGAACTAAACTGCCTCAGAAGAGGATTCTCAGCAGCCGTGTGTGTGCTGGTAGTTACGGCGCTTCAGCAAGGTCGCGAGCTTCCGAGGAGCCAAGCTATAAGCTCTCAAACTGCTGTTTTCACAGCAACACGCCAAGAGTGAAAGTGTGTGTGTTGCGATTTGGGCTGGTTCCTCGGTGTGTCCAGGGAGTGGTGTACCTGGCACATCGCGTCACTCCCTGTGTGCTTCAGCACGAGCGAGTTGACTGTTTTCCCCTTCTAAAAGAGCTTTACAGACGAACCCTGACAGTATGTCATTTCGTCTGTGCGTTAATGGGTGCGGTCGTTCCCTGGTCCCTGCTGATGGGCACAATCGTTGCATCTCGTGTTTGGGCATTCAGCACGCTGAAGCAGCTTTTGTGGATGGTTCATGTTCCCATTGTGGGAACATGACTATCGCGGTGCTGAGGTCGAGACTCTCCTTCCTGAAGTGTCAGGAAACGGGGGTCCCCTCCCCTATGCCCCGTTCGACCGTTTTTTCCGGCCCGGGCCGGAATGACGGTTCGGCGGTGTATAGGAAGGGTGACCTGAGGATTACGGTCAGGGCTTCCCCGCCGAGCGGAAACGCTCCTCGGGCCCTTGCCGCCTCATCAGCACCGCAACCCATCGTGCCACCGTTGGTTTCCGCTGGGCCCTCTACGGACTGTCCAGACGTCACCTTTGGTGCGCCGGCGGCGGATCGGATGTCGATCTCTGCATTGGAAGGTGAGCCAGAGTCCTCGGGGGTGGAAGATCCGGACGCGCTGCCGCCCTCCGGGACGGTAGCTTTGCCCGAGTCGGATCCCGAGCTCACGGCTGTGCTCTCCCAGGCCGCCTTGTGCGTCGGGCTTGAGTGGAACCCTCCACCCTGTCCCGGCCCATCTCGGTTGGACGATTGGTACTTGGGGGGGGGGGGGGGTCGCGCTGGTCAAACCCAGCGTCCCACCCCAATGCCTTTCTTCCCGGAAGTACACGATGAGGTAACCAGGTCTTGGCAAGCTCCGTATAGGGCTCGTAAAAGGCCTGGTCCCTCGTCCGCCTTCACCTCCCTGGACGGCGGGGAAGCCAGGGGATACGCGAGGATCCCGCCAGTCGAGCGGTCTCTTGCGATGCAATTGTGTCCAACGGCCACTGGCTGGCGCGGTGAGCCGCGTCTCCCGTCCCGGGCCTGTAAATTCTCAGCCGGTCTGACTGAGAAGGCTTACAGTGCCTGTGGGCAGGCTGCCTCCGCCCTGCACGCGATGGCCCTTTTGCAGGTTTACCAGGCAAAAGCGCTGTCGGAGTTACCCCAGGAAGGTCCTGACCAACAGCTGCTTGGGGAGCTGCGCGCTGCCACTGACCTTGCCCTCCGGGCAACAAAGGTGACAGCGCATTCTGTTGGCCAGGCGATGTCTACTCTGGTAGTCCAGCAACGCCACCTCTGGCTGACCTTGGCAGACATGAGGGAGACCGACAAACATCGGTTCCTGGATTCCCCCGTGTCTCCGGTTGGCCTTTTCGGCGACGCAGTGGAGAGCTTTGCCCAACAGTTCTCCGCTGCACAGAAGCAGGCTGAGGCTAACAGACATGTCATGCCACGGCGGTCCGCTGCTGCCTCCACCCAGCTGCCCGTGGCTCAGCCTCAGCCTGCTCGTCGTCGAGGGCGCCCGCCTGCGTCTTCCTCCGCCCCTGCTAAGTCGGCAAAGCAGCAGCCAACACCAGCCAAACAGCAGGGTGCCGGTCGCGGACGTGGTGCCCAGCCCGTCTCTGCCAAGCCAGGTGGCAAGCGGTCGAGGAAAACTCGGCCCTGAGACGGGCGACCTGGAGGGGAAGGTTCCTGCTCTTCGGGAGAGTATTCCATCTGCTCTCCCACCCCCGGAGGAGGGCCGGGGGGATTTTGTGGCGTCTGTCCATCTACCGCCGCTGGCTCTCCGGAGTCCAGCGGTACCCACTTTGTCACAAAAAGAGCAGTTTCCTCAAACTCCAGGTCACAAGAGGGCGCGTCTGCCAGTGTGCCAGGCCCCGCCTCGCCGCTCGCAACCCCCTCCCATTCCGCCAGTAGGCGGCAGTGTGATGGCGCAGACCGCGTCCCGTGCGCCGTCTCCCATTCGCACTGCTGCCTCGCAGAGTCCGACCTCACTCCGGGCCGCTCCCATGCCGTCCGAGTCGGGTCCCTCTCTGCCTTGCTGCCCCACCCCCGGTGCGTCTGTGGTGCCTTTGGTCCCGCTGGCTCGGAGTCTGGAGGCGTGGATCACGCTTCCCAGCCCGTCCCGCTGGCTCATTCGCACTATCAGACTCGGCTATGCGATTCAGTTCGCCCGGCGTCCCCCGGTTTTCAGGGGTGTCCACTTCACTCAGGTGTCGTTGGACAGTGCACCTGTTCTCCGGGCGGAGATTGCTGTCCTACTGGCGAAGGATGCAATCGAGCCGGTCCCTCCAGCCGATATGAAGTCGGGGTTCTACAGCCCGACAGCCTGGATCTGCGCGTCCTGAACCGGTATCTTCACAGGATGCCGTTCAAGATGCTCACGCAGAAGCGCATTTTCGAATGTGTCCGTCCCCAGGATTGGTTTGCAGCAATAGACCTGAAGGACGCGTACTTTCATGTCTCGATTCTGCCTCGACACAGACCCTTCCTCCGGTTTGCGTTCGAGGGTCGGGCATATCAGTACAAAGTCCTACCCTTCGGGCTGGCCCTGTCACCCCGCGTCTTTACGAAGGTTGCGGAGGCGGCCATTGTTCCCCTCAAGGAACAGGGCGTTCGTATTCTCAACTATCTCGACGACTGGCTGATCCTGGCCAGCTCGCGAGAGCAGTTGTGCGAACACAGGGACATGGTTTTAGCTCACCTCAGCCGGTTGGGTCTTCGGGTCAACTGGGACAAGAGCAAACTCGCCCCCGGGCAGAGGATCTCTTATCTCGGTCTCGAGCTAGACTCAGTCGCACGGACTGCGCGTCTCACCGAGGCGCGCGTCCAGTCGGTGTTGAACTGCCTGAGCTCGCTCAAGCGCAGGACAGCGGCTCCACTGAAAGATTTTCAGAGGCTCCTGGGGCATATGGCATCTGCAGCCGCGGTCACGCCGCTCGGATTGCTCCATATGAGACCACTTCAACACTGGCTCCGCGGCCGGGTCCCGAGATGGGCGTGGCAATGCGGCACGCTCCGTGTTCCCGTGACACCGAGCTGCCGTCGCACCCTTGTCCGGTGGTCGGACCCTTCGTTCCTGTGGGCCGGAGTACCCCTCGAACCAGTGTCCAGGCATGCTGTGGTCTCCACAGATGCCTCTGCCACGGGATGGGGGGCCACGTACAACGGGCATGCAGTGGCAGGTCTTTGGACGGGGCCTCAGCTGCATTGGCATATCAATTGCCTCGAGTTGCTAGCGGTACGTCTTGCGCTGGCCCGCTTCAAGAAGCTGTTGTCAGGCAAGCATGTTCTAGTCCGCTCAGACAGCACTGCGGCCGTTGCGTACATCAACCGTCAAGTTGGTCTACGCTCCCGTCGCATGTCGCAACTCGCCCGCCATCTCTTGTTGTGGAGTCAGAAGTATCTGAGGTCCCTTCGGGCCACTCATGTCCCAGGTGTGCTCAACCGTGCAGCCGACGAGCTGTCACGGCAGCCTCCACTTGCGGGCGAGTGGCGGCTCCACCCCCAGGCGGTCCAGCTGATTTGGCAGCATTTCGGCGAGGCCCAGGTAGACCTGTTTGCCTCGCCAGAAACTGCCCACTGCCAGTGGTTTTATTCCCTGACCGGCGGCACGCTCGGCACGGATGCCCTGGCACACAGCTGGCCCCCGGGTCTGCGCAAATATGCGTTTCCCCCAGTGAGCCTTCTCTCACAACTCCTGTGCAAGGTCAGGGAGGACGGGGAGCAGGTTCTGTTAGTGGCTCCGTACTGGCCCACTCGGACCTGGTTCTCAGACCTCATCCTCTTCGCGACCCATTGGGTAGGTAGTGGTCTCCGCAGCGTCCCTTACGGGTTCGCTTCCCCAGTGTAGTCTAGTTTACTTAGTGGGTATTGGTTAGACAGCAGTAGACTCTCTCGGTGTAAGCTCGCCCCCTTCACTGCCAGCCGTTGCTATGGGCGGCTGAGCTTGTGCTGGGCACTGGAAGGGGTTTCGTAACTGTGGCGCTTTAGTTGGGATCCCAATTCGTCGGTCACTACTGACGTACGTCGAACGTGACCGACTGAAAGGGAACGTCTCGGTTACGTATGCAACCCTTGTTCCCTGAAGGAGGGAACGGAGACGTACGTCCCGTCGCCACAGTTTCGGTACCCTCGCTGTAGCGCGGACACCTGTTGTCTCCTCAGCGAAAAACACCCTGTGGCACCCGCGTCCCGATCTATGGAACCTCCACGTGTGGTCCCTGGATGGGATGCGGAGGTTCTGAGTGATCTCCCGCAAGCGGTCGTAGACACCATCACTTCCGCTAGAGCTCCTTCCACTAGGAGTCTCTACGCGCTGAAGTGGAACCTGTTCGTCGAATGGTGTGCCTCTCGCCGAGAGGACCCCCGATCATGTTCGGTCGGATCCGTGCTTTCCTTCCTGCAAGAAGGGTTGGAGCGAAGGCTGTCTCCCTCCACCCTGAAGGTGTATGTTGCCGCTATCGCCGCACATCACCACGCAGTTGAGGGTAAGTCCCTGGGGAAACACGATCTGATCGTCAGGTTCCTGAGGGGGGCCAGGAGACTGAATCCTCCTCGCCCTTCCTCCGTACCCTCTTGGGATCTGACCCTGGTTCTCACAGCTCTCCGGGGTCATCCCTTTGAGCCATTGCA
This sequence comes from Chanodichthys erythropterus, assembly GCF_024489055.1. Classification (NCBI taxonomy): domain Eukaryota; kingdom Metazoa; phylum Chordata; class Actinopteri; order Cypriniformes; family Xenocyprididae; genus Chanodichthys; species Chanodichthys erythropterus. The sequence continues at coordinate 33,060,955 of NC_090223.1, forward strand.
ATCAGTCAACCTGAAACGAATGTCTGTCAAGACGGTTCTTCTGGTTGCATTGGCTTCCCTGAAGGGGGTAGGGGATCTGCATGCATTTTTGGTCGACGAAACGTGCCTACAATTCGGGCCCGGTGATTCTCACGTCATCCTGAGACCCCAGCCCGGATACGTGCCCAAGGTTCCTACCACTCCCTTCAGAGATCAGGTAGTGAACCTGCAAGCGCTGCCCTCGGAGGAGGCAGACCCAGCCCTAGCTTTGCTCTTTCCCGTCCGCGCTCTGCGCGTTTACGTGGACAGAACACGAAGCTTCAGGACCTCAGATCAGCTCTTCGTCTGTTACGGAGGCCAGCAGAAGGGAAAGGCTGTCTCCAAGCAGAGGATGGCCCACTGGATAGTGGACGCCATCGCCTTGGCGTACGAATCCCAGGGCGTGCCTTGCCCGCTCGGGTTGAGAGCCCACTCTACCAGAGGGGTGGCCTCTTCCTGGGCGCTGGCTCATGGCGCCTCGCTGACAGATATCTGTAGAGCTGCGGGCTGGGCGACACCAAACACGTTCGCTAGGTTTTATAGCCTACGTGTAGAGCCGGTATCCTCACGTGTACTCGCATCCACTAGTCGGTAGACGTGTTGTACCCGCTCTAAGTGTCGGCTTGCAATGCCATTCCCGCCACCGGCCGGATACGTACATACTTTCACTCCAGTCGTGTTCCCCGCTTGGCGAACCCTGTCAAGTTCCTCCGCCTCCCTCTTCGGCTCGGACATTGTGAGTGTCTGATGCCAGGCCTACATCCGTCGCTGACGCTGTCTGTTGGCTGGGGCCCATATGTCGTGACCCCTCTACATTAGCGGTCCCATATGTGTAATTATCCACAGTTTAAAACTCCCTACGGGCTGAGTCCGTGTCTTTCCCTTAGCAGAGCCAGCTCTGCTGTCACCTGTCAGATGAGTCTCCCCCTACCAGGTGGAGCCATCCCAGGGACTCCATATGCGTACTGCCCCCCGGGCCAGTCCATATGTGTATTTTCCACGTAAACTCCTCCCCCATTGGGTAGGTAGTGGTCTCCGCAGCGTCCCTTACGGGTTCGCTTCCCCAGTGTAGTCTAGTTTACTTAGTGGGTATTGGTTAGACAGCAGTAGACTCTCTCGGTGTAAGCTCGCCCCCTTCACTGCCAGCCGTTGCTATGGGCGGCTGAGCTTGTGCTGGGCACTGGAAGGGGTTTCGTAACTGTGGCGCTTTAGTTGGGATCCCAATTCGTCGGTCACTACTGACGTACGTCGAACGTGACCGACTGAAAGGGAACGTCTCTGTTACGTATGCAACCCTCGTTCCCTGAAGGAGGGAACAGAGACGTACGTCCCGTCGCCACAGTTTCGGTACCCTCGCTGTAGCGTGGACACCTGTTGTCTCCTCAGCGAAAAACAGAGTGTGATTGCATCTGCTTCCTATTTATATACACCTGTCGGAGGCGGTGCGCATTATGCAAATATCGCACGCCAATTCCATTGGCTTGTTTTAGTTTACACGAAGCTGATAGGGCTCTCTAAGCGATATCCCAATTCGTCGGTCACTACTGACGTACGTCTCCGTTCCCTCCTTCAGGGAACGAGGGTTACATACGTAACCGAGACGTTTTCCATCTGAGCCAAAGAACATAATCTCAGTTTTATTTTCATTAAATTTCAGAAAATTTAACGCCATTCAAAATCTAAAACCAATAGCTGTTTGATCGGTTCCAGCTCTGTGACCACACTATGCAAGAGCCCTTGTGAGTCAGAGCTGTGACCTGAGGTCAGGGATCAAAGACATCCGTGAGGCATAAGCAAGGCCCCTTGTACTGTTAAACAATATATGATTTATTCTGACACTGATTCAGTTTAACATCAGAGCCATATCAGATGTATTTTATTTGGATTCTGTACAGTCAGTTGAAATTTTCCCTGTTTTCAGAAAGAAGCTCCCCGGTGGCATAAGGTAACTGTGCTCAAATGAGGTGTTTACAGCAACGGTAGGAAACTTTCCAAGGTTAGATCTTGTGCAGGTGGGCAGAACTGCACAAGGCCCAAGCAGAAAATCTCCTCAGGGACTACATCAAACAAATAGCTGTATAAATCCCTGATGAAGCTCAATTTCAATTACAGGTGTCTCGCTTGTAAATCTTGTGTGTTTGTGGAGTACACGCATTAGGAATGGAGTAATTAGACAGCCAGCTGCCAAACTAGCTCAGAGAGAAGCCAGCTCACTCCCTGAAGACAGAATGGTGAAGAAGAAAACAATCCATACCCAGGGATCAATTTCAGAGGAACAAACCATAATGGCTAAATGTGTTATTAACTCTTACACCTTAGTGTTTGTATCTAAGTTCAGTCTGCACCTGTGTTTGTTTTGATAAATGTATTGATGCCCATTGTTTACACTGCAAAAAATGCTTTTCTTCCTTCCTTCTGTCTTGTTTCTAGTCCACATATCTAAAATTCATAAATCAAGAAGCATTTTCTAGACAAGTAAAAATTGTCTTGTTTTCAGAAAAAAATAAGTCAAAATTAAGTGAGTTTTTCCTTAAAGCATGTAAAATAATCTTATTTCATTATATTGCTTACCCCATGGGCAGATTATTTTGTTTGTTTTAAGAAGAAGTAAGAAGTAAGAAAAGCAAATGCTCAAGGTTTTCTTACTTTCTAGCATGCATATCTGTTTAAGGTGTTGTAAAAAGTTATACACTGATCCTGGAAGAGCAAAAGGAGAACAAAAAAAGTATTTGTATGTAACTTTTACACATACATTTTTGTACATTTGTATATACACTGAAACATATAATCCAAAACCTATATCTCAAATGATAAATTTTAAAATGTTAAAAGGCATATAAATGTACAGAGATCTCAATTTAGATAAACACCTCTAAAGATGTTTGTAAAATGCTTACATTTTAGATGCTGGCAAAATGATAATAAATTACATTTCAGTTTACACTGTTTGCCCCTGCTGGTAGGTGTTGCAACTGCACCTTCTGGTTGCATCTTATTCCACTGACACCTATTCAAAGGTAGCCATTTATCACTATTCTGATGAAAAAAAATAAAATAATAAAAAATCAAACCACATATAAAGTTAAAGGATAGCTTCCCAAATTATTATAGACCTCCTTGAATGCTCAAACATTCCGATTGTCATGTAAGCCACCTTCTTACCATCAGCAGAATCAACTGGATGAGCCATGAATGAACATGAAAAGCAGACTGCAACAGTCATCCATATGTATGAGTTCCGTATGTGCGCTATGACATTCTGTGTACTGGATTCTTGCCTGACCTTGTTGCCCTTATTTCCTTTTGGATTATTCATTCATGAGTTGGTTGTTGGAATCGACCAATGGATTTTGATTACTGGATTATGGATTTGCGGAATTTACACATAGATCCTAATTCTTGTTCACAGTTACATTACATTCTAACATTTCTTGCTGTGAAAGAAACTACTAATTTTATGTCAGTATCAATCATTTCTGTAAGAAACTGTAGGAATTTTAAATTCTTTAATCAAATGCAAAATGCCTGTAGCTAACAACATCAAGATCATGGGTTAGATTGCAGGAAAAACAAGAACTGCAATGTAAATTGCTTTGGATTAATTTTTTTTTTTTTTTTTTTTTTTTTGTATTCAGCAGAACAAAGAAATGTATACAGGTTTGGAACAAGTTAAGGGTGAGTAAATTATGATAATTTTCATTTTTGGGTGAACTATCCCTTTAATGTTTTATTTTTAATATTCAGACAAAAAAGCAGGTTGTGTATCTATAATTCAATATACAGTATGTATAAAAAGAATTTTTGTTTGTTTTGTTTTTTGCAAAAAGATCAATAGTCAAAAGAAAGAAAGAAATGACCTTAGACATTATTACATCAGTTTCAGTGCAGCAATGGACAAACTGATTGTTAATACTACAAAAACTACATAATAAGGACACTGAAAGATGCATTTCTTTTATTTAGTTCTATTCTTAATTGTCTTGCTGAAATTACAAGCATGACATGGCTCTGCCCTCCACTGATGCTCTCTGGCATTTGGGTGATATTTGCAGAGGTCATGAATAATCCACTGGCCCTGCACTGAAGTAAGTTGAGTCTCTGCCACCAGAGTATTCTCATCAAACAGCCACTCAAAGACTCAAATCATAGTACTCTGTAAAGCTGCCAGAGACTGTGGCCTTTAGAGTCCCTACAACTCTATAACACACACCTGAGGGTAACATGAGTAAAAAAGTGCATGCCAAATGAACTGTAAGGGACAGAGAAAGTTTCCCCTGCAATTTTAGTGAAAGGAGGCAACAGCAAGGACACAACAAGTGCTACAACAAAACATTACTGCTTGTTTTAGAGCACAAAACCTCTAACCTGCTGTCAGCAGAACTTACTTTAAAGGCATTCACACAAAAAAGAAAATTCTGTCATACTCATCCTTATGTCATTCCAAACCTGTAAGACTTTCTTTCATCCTCTGAACACAAATGAAGATCTTTTTAATGAAATCGGAGAGCTTTCTGTCCCTCCATGGACAGCTATGAAACTGACACTTTGATCCTTAAAAAAGTTCATATAGAGATCGTAACTAATCCATATGAATTGAGTGGTTTTGTCCCAAATTTTCTGAAGAGACTCGATCACTGTATATGGTGAATAGATTTAATTTAGGCTTCTATTCACACGTATATTGTATAGGTACATTGTGCTAATTTGGATGAAATGTGCATAGCAATAATGAAGAAATATCAATTACATGGCTCAGTGTCTTAAAGCTTTGAATAGCACTTCTGAGTGAATTATTGCACACAATTCACTGCATAATGGGTAGAAATACTTCCAAGATTAGAATTACCTCTGGGACCTCACTGCTGGTTTTGTATCTGCAATCATAATAATTTAGTTCAAGTGATAAATGAGTGTTGATATTACATCAAATGAAAGGACTTACAATGCCTTTCATTTTCACTGTGCATGTTTGGCTATATGCCTATAATAGAATTAAAATTATATCTCAGAACAGGAATGCTCTGTACAATATACAATAACATGCAGTCCTACTGTTGTCTGGTTAACTTTGCAGCATGGTAGCAAATTATTAAAAGCATAGTTCACTCACAAATGTATATTGAGTCATTATATTATTATTTTTTTTTTTTAATATTTCAAAAAAACTCATTTAACAATCTTCTGTGGAACACAAAATAATTGTGGCCCCTCTTTTATAGTGGAAGTGAATTAAGACTAGGTCTACCAAGCACCTAAAATAAATAAATAAATAAAATAGTATTATTATTATTATTATTACTATTATTAAAATGGCCCACCTGAATCATGCACTAGTCTTCTGAAGCCATATGATAGCTTTGTGTGAGGAACAGACATAAAAAATAAGTTAGCATGAAATTAAAATTCACTGTTTATTTTCTAAAGGCATGTTAATGCTCTTTTTGTGAATGCTTCATCCATATATACATTCCTTAAAAAAAAAATGACCATGTTATTTTTTTATCAAAATGTCATATGTCAATCTTCCAGTGAAATGTCAAGACTTCTCCAAACATTTATTCTGCTTAAATCCTGTCCACAATTGATTGCGAGCTCAGATTCAGATTTTCCTCCATCCAATCAATAACTGATAGATTGAACTGATGGAAGTGCCAACCCTACTTTTTTTTTTTCTCTCTCGATAAGCTCAGATGTACAATTCATCTGTTTCAGTGTGACTTTAATTTATTAAAGTCATGTCTATGTGGTGTTTTTAACATGCTTTAAGACAAACAATGTGCAAATTCATAAGTCAACATCATTGCTGAGTATTTTCTCTTTAAAACTGCAGTAAACCAAAGACAGTCTCAAACCTGCGGCTTGAAATCGCTGGTGTTTCTGACGTCACAAACTATCTTGTAACCAATCACGTCAACATGCCGGCGGGCTTTAGCATATCATTAACTGACCACAGGGAGTTTATCCAAAGAAGGTTAACCAAAGAAGGTTATCCCGGTATATTTTTCTGTTGATATGAAAAATCAGGTAGATTTAGCAATATGGCAGGTATGATGAATATTACGATGTTATGATGAACTATATGCCTTTCTGCACTGATGTTCTGAGATGTTCAAAGCGTTATAAGGATACTGATTGTTAGAAGGCAGCGGTCTTACGAATGTGAACATGATTTGTGTAACATTGGCAACACATTATTAGCTGTTTGATAATGTAATCAAGCAGAACGCTAATTATATTAAATACAGTTAAGTGTCCGACATTGTAAAAAGCGATACCATTGTGCAGCGTTTACCTCAGTAAGTTGACCGAGTCGTGCGAGTGAGTGGAGGCAGAGCTAATTAGCATATTCATAGATCTGTGTATATTAAATAAGGCAAGGGTGTAAAGTTACATTCAAGCTATTTTAAGGCATTAAGATTTTTTTTCACAGGAAAAAACATTTAAATATGTAATTTTGGTGATCAAAGATGAGTTTTGAATTGACTACAGGGGAACTTTAAACAGACCAAAATTTAAGCCATTAGTGTGATGAAGCTACTAAAATTGCATGTAATATTTTACACTATTTTAAGTGTCATATTTGATTTGAGAGCTACAGTAGAGAATTTTACTTATTCTTTTTATTTCACAAAGTTTTCATATGGCTCAGAACAGTGTACAAAATAGTATTTATATAATTTATTTTTATTAAATATTTACTTTAATTGAATGAAAAAGAACGGTCAAGACATTCTTCAAAAATTAACATATTCTGTTCCACTAAAGAAAGGGGAAAGAAAAAAATGATTACAATTTTCATTTTTGACTATATTTTTAATATACAGTACAGTGAAATTAGGAAAAATTGGCTTCATTGTTATTTAATGTCAAAAAGAAAATTCATATGCCTGATATTTCAGCCAGAGACAGTCAAAACAAAAGCAGGTGTTCACATCAAGTGTCATCTCTGTCATCTTTGCTCAGTTCTGATTGCATTTTATATGCACAAAGGTCATATTAGAGTGAAAGAGGAAAAAATAAATACTATCTTCACAATGTTTCCAGGATTGGTCCACCTTTATTTCCTTGGGGATTCAGTGGGGGATGTTTGCCCTCTGAAATACACAGACGGTAATGGTGAAAGTTTTTTTTTTTTTTTTTTCTCTCTGTCATCCTTCCCACCTGGTCCAGTCAGCTGTGATTTAAAATAGTGAAAAACAGGGCAGAAGGGAATTGCTGCACTGACACCGACACAGGCCAGACTGCCCTTTGCTTATTGAGATGGGCCAGGATTAGAAATGAACACATTAAGAGAAGGAAAAAAATGGAAACTGGGCAACTGTGTGCAGTCTTGAAAACAGCATACCTGGAAGATGAACGCCAGCTGCTCCCAGGTTTTGCTAAAACTGAGAAATAGCTCTGTGATCTGATGATAAATAGAGGACGAAACGCATATTCTGCATGACCTCAACATTGCGCACCTCAGTCACAGAGGAAACTCAGGTGTCGTCAATCTCTTTTAAGTTTCCTTTTCGGTTCCACCTTGTTTTATTCAGATTGGGCCCCTTAAGAGATGCCCGCTTGAACGTCTGTGTGAAGAGTTTGCTCATTTGGAAAGTCATTGTGTCAAAGTGCTCCCAGGGGAGGCTGTCATAGAGAGGTGACCGGGCCTGCGAGCTCGGCTGACCCTGGCATTCAGAACGGGGTTTTATTCTCAAAGGCAAATTCAGAGGCAAAAGGGAATTACTTATAGGTCAGTGAAATTTCAAGCTATGATGGCTTTTCACCAAGGATGCTCCAGAAATTGCTTCATTCATACACTAATGCGACAATGACACCCATTTTGTCTATTAATTTATTCAAAAATACATTATAATGCAATTCATACATACAATGATTTGAACATATCCTCTTCTATGATTAGCATATTTTTCTTTTAGGAAAAACAAAATAAAATGTCAGGGTGATAAAAATAAACTGCTTAACTGCTTGTTAATATTTGAAAAAACTTGTATATGCTGACTTAAAGTCATGTTGTGTAACCAACATGTAGAAAAAGGTAGGTAGGAAACATATTTTTCCCTTAAACGTTTTGAAAATATTAATTCATATGTTAAGATGTGTACACACACATATTCAAGGTATGAAAAATGTGTTATTACTTTTTACTTTGTTACATTAAATTTTTATACTTTCTTTTTTTATACTTTGTTACATTACTTTTTTTTTTTTTTTTTACTTTTTTTTACTTTGTTACATTACATTTTTATACTTTCCTAATACTTTTATACTTTACTACGGAAGAGGATTAGAGCCAAGCAATAATAAAATAATAAAACCGTCTCGAGATTAAAGTTGTTAAATTTCGAGAAAAAACTTGTTAAATTTAGAGAAAAAAGTCGTTAAATTACGAGAAGAAATTCGTTAAATTACGAATTTGTTCTCATAATTGAACAACTTCTTTCTCGTAATTTAATGAGTTTATTCTCAACATTTTATCTCAACTTTTTTCTAGAAATTTAACGAGTTTATTCTCAACAAGTTTTTTCTCATAATTTAATGACTTTATTCTCAACATTTTATCTCAACTTTTTTTCTCTAAATTTAATGACTTTTTTTTCATAATTTAACGAATTTGTTCTCATAATCTAACGACTTTTTTCTCGTAATTTAATGACTTTATTCTCATAATTTAATGACTTTATTCTCAACATTTTATCTCGACTTTTTTCTCGAAATTTAACAAGTTTATTCTCAACATTTTATCTCGACTTTTTTTCTCAAAATTTAATGACTTTTTCTCATAATTTAACAAATTTTTTCTCATAATCTAACGACTTTTTTCTCGTAATTTAATGACTTTATTCTCATAATTTAATGACTTTATTCTCAACATTTTATCTCGACTTTTTTCTCGAAATTTAACTTTAATCTCGAGATGGTTTTATTGTTTTATTATTGCTTGGCCCTAATCCTCTTCCGTACTTTACTTTGTTACATTACATTTACATTACTTTCCTGAATATGGTATATGAAGCAAAACAACATGAATACAAAGAGCATATTTCTAAGAACTTGCATGTGAATAATTTTAAACTTTAAAAGATTTTTCCTGGTCTTTATCATTGACTCTCTTATTTGTCATTGACCTTAACGCTCGATCACACCCTTCTATCATTATCTCCACTACAATCCAGTTCCTCATTATCTTGACCAGGATTGAAGGCTTGATTAGGTGCCTTACAGCTTGTAAAAGTGACCCTGGTGGTTAAGGATCTGGTCTAGTAACCCTAGAAGTAAGCTACTTAACCTTAGGTTTCTTTGAAAGGACTGTGTGTGTGAAAGTCACTTTGAGTAAAAAGCACTTGCCAACAAATGGCCAACAAAATCTCAACACAACCTATTATTAGAAACCAGCCACAGGAACTATAGCAGTTAGCGTATTTGGTAAATACTCCTGTCAGTCGCCACATGAATAAATTGCTCCCTGACCTCTTATCTGCTGCACATACAACACCTGCTGCTGATAACCAATGGTAAACCCTTCTGCTAATACAAGCTTCGATTCACATTAAACTCCATAATTGCAGCCTCAGATCTTCAGATACAGCAAAGAGCTTTGTGTTTATCACACGGCACTCTGTATGTTTAATTACAGATCCTAGCTAAGAGCTCTTACCCATCAGCACAGCAATGATGAGGAACAGAGTAACACACTTGTGGCATCCCTGACATCTCTGCACAGAGACGAGAGATAATTTACTTCTCATCAATGTAAAAAAAAAAGTTTCACAGAAGATTCTTGGAATGCAAAATAGACATGAATCATTCATGATTACAGGGTATATAGAGTTCACATGGAGGGAAAACATATTACAAATATATATGCACAACCGTGAACAAAAACACAGAGATGTGGAAGACAGGAATTAAAGTGCGGCTACATTAGCAATAATTCACATGCAAAAAAGGTCCACTGTCTATTGTAAATAGTGTAGCGATATACACAGTACAGCTCACAGAGAATTCTTATTTAAACCAAGCAGCTTTCTGTCACGGCAAATTCGCATGACCATCTGAACCCGATGCAAAATCTGCATGAGGAAATCCTTCACCTTTAAGCAAATTCCAGATTGTGCGGATTCCTATTGAAATTACTGTACTTTGTGAAAATTCGCTGAATATTTATAAATGTGACTACAGCTTTAATTGTCCAGTTGTGGTCCGATTAATGCATATGCATATGCTGGTCGAAGTCATGCTACATTTGCATTATCCAGGTCTATTAGTCAACAAAAAAAAAATAAAAAAAAAAAAAAAAAAAAAACTTGCAGTTGGACTTAAAGGTGCTACAGAGGATCTTTTCGTCGACTGACAATCCAAAAACTGTTAGTGAGTTTTTGAAATGAGCACATGCGTAAGAACAACCCCCCTCCTTCACAGCTCACTTCAAGGGAACGCCTCCCAAAACTATTGCACGAGTATTGGAACACGAGTGTTTACCACCGGCATTCTCTGTATCGTGTTAGTGGATTCATTATGTCGGACTCACCGCAGGTAACTCATAATCTGCAGTTGTTACTCCTGTCTCCTGACAAAAACATTGAATGCGGCGCCTGTGGAGTGTGGAAAGTTACTGGAGCGCGCAGCCGCGCTCGTCTCTCACAAGGAACGTCATGGCAGTGATTGACAAACCAGAGGGCCAATCGTTTAGGCGATGATCGCGTAAACGATTGGCTGATGTTTTTAAGGCCCTACCTCGTGCACAGATGATGTATATAAATATTATTCCTTTCAGTGCACCTAATAAATAGTCTTTTATCAGTTAGTAGACAGTTTCAAGTAATATTGCAAAAATGTATAAAACAAAACATCCTCTTTAGCACCTTTAAGCATTTACAAATTATTTTAAAAGAAGAGCCTCTGTGTCAGAAGCAGAAGTCGGCTAGGAGCTTAAACAGACAGAAAAGCTCAATATATATCACTATATAAGTAATCATACCCAGACATAATGCTGTGCAGCAACTGCTTGTTCTTTAGAAATTGTATTGATTTTTGGCTATGCAGAATATTATCAATGTACTGCTGTATGTTTGATTATGAACTTCTCACCATTTCTCTAGAGCAGAATTTAATTTTCACATTAGCACTTTCAATAGCCCACATTATTGTGACACATAGTCCTCGCTCAAAAAAATTACACACTGCTCCATGGTGTAATGCTGATAGCGTGGTGTGTGCCCTGTGTGCTGTGAGCCATTTAAAGCTCATAATGTGAGAACCGTAGGCCTAAGTATGAGAAAAAGGCTGGCAGGAGACAGAGCATTTGTGAATTCAATTTTGTGTACCTTCTATCCACACAGGGGTTCAGGGCGGGACGTTACGGAGAACGCATTACCTTGCTGACTTGTGAACTAAAAAATGTGGAAAATGGGTCTGTTAAAGAAGTGCTGTGATCCCGCTGTTGGAACCTGGAAGCGCTGAATGTAAACAGTGTATGAGGATGACACAGAAGAGAAGATATTGTCGAATAAAGTTGTTATTTTGGGGGGGGTTGGTGCACAAAAAGTATCCGTGTCACTTCATAAAATTAAGGTTGAACCACTGCAGTCACGTTGACTATTTTAACGTCTTCAGTACCTTTCTGGACCTTGAAACTGGTGGTTAAATTGCTGTCTATGGAGGTGACCGATACCTCTTGGATTTCATCCATAATATCTTAATTGGTTTTCCGAAGATGAACGAAGGTCTTGTGGGATTGGAACGACATGAGGGTGAGTAATTAATGACAAAAATTTTAATTTTTTGGGTGAACTAACCCTTTAAATGTGTTAACATTGACAATCACATGAGAGGAAGTCTTCAGTCTGAGTGGCCTATATAAAAAATATTTGGTGGTGGCCATGTTGAGATCACAGATGCAAACTTGGAGCAAACTACTAAACAAAAACCTTAGTCAGATTTACCTCAAAGTCAGACCTTTTTTCTCTTTCTCTCTCCAGGGAAGTTAAGCTTAACCTGCAGTAACTTGGATTCTTTAAGAGCTGCTGGGGTCAGCATAAAGTTATAAAGAAAGCTAATGCTGTCATATTGGTTGTTTAGGAAGTGAAACAAACACAAAATTCAAGTACTGCCTATTAACTACTCACTTGTCATGGCTGGGTATGATTCGGACTTTCAGCTGGCTTTCAATTCAGGGGCTGGAAAATGTAGTTGGTAACACACCACAAGCTGATTGAAATTTGAACTAGAATGACAGGACAATTAATTTACTGAAATATAATTCAAAGAAATTGAAAGAAACACATGTGATCATGCATTCTGGGAATTAAGATATTCTTCCATCCTGACCCACAAAAGTTAATTTAAGAAATATAATAAAATGCCAAAAGTTTCGGGTCAATAAGATTTTTTTTTTTTTTTTTTTTTTTTTGAAAGTCTGTTATTCTCACTAAGGCTGCATTTATTTGATAAAAAAACAACAACAATAAAACATTAATATTGTGAAATATTATTACAACTTTAAAATATTACAACTTTAAAATAACTTTATATATAATATTTTAAAATGTAATTTATTCCTGTGATGACAAAGCTGAATTTTCTGGATCATTACTCCAGTCTTCAGTTTCCCATGCCAGTTTGCCAGTTTATCCTTGTCTGTTGCCATAGTCATTAATTGAGTTATCCAGGTGTTGTGTGTTACGTTAACAATCTCTATGTTTATAGGATCCATTTCCTTGACACCATTTTCAACTAAAAACACACATTTTTTTGTGTTTTGGCCATTAATTTACATGACAACAGCATTTTGGGGGCCTGAAAACGCAAACTATAAAAAGAAATGTTTTTGAAAACGATACTGTAAACAACAAAAATGCGGATCTGTGAAAGCGGTGATGGCATGCACATGCGTATTGTGTTTAGTTTGTACCCTAAGCCTCATTTTTCTCAGTTCTGTGTTTCGTGTTGTCTATATTAAAGTGGTTGTGTCTTCCCCTTAGCTTCTCCTGTGGATTATTATATTCGTCTTTGTGCGCTATTTTACTGCAGCCGCATGTGACAACCCCAAACTTTTGATATATATTTCAGGACAATTTGATTCTACATTCATACTATACATTCAAAATTCAAGTTGTAATTCCTTTTTGCAACCTCAGTTCAAATTGTCAGAACCAATTCTGGAGATTGTTGCAGTATAGCATAACTTTACATAATATCGATTGCAAGTGGCTGAGACCCATAATGCATCAATGTCAAAGACCGCCAATGTCAATGTATCGTGTACAAGGGTCTAATGGACGGTGTGAGAGTGAGAGAGCTAGTGAGAGGAGTGAATGATAGAGGAAAAGAGGGAAGATAAAATAAACGTTAATGTGTCTAATTACTTAAAGTGTTTAGAGAACTAACAAGTGAGTAAGTCTGCAATAGTCTGAATGAGGAAGAGGCCGAGTGAAGCAGTACTGGTCGGCACCCACCCCCATGGCTCTGTTGCTGATGTGATCTGACAGGGCAATAATTCCAGCGCTGCTGACTCTCCCACTGCAGTCTAACCCTCAATCCCTTCCACTGACTCCACTTTAAAAGAGGGCTTAACTTGCCAAATAAAAGTAATGTTGAGTTCAGAGGAAATGGGCTCTATTGTCTCTGACATTATTGCTGTGGAGTTGGTGCTATGTTCAGATGGATGTAGTGGAGACGCGTTTCCATTCGTTCAGCTATAAACCGCACAAAGCATTGTCTGCAGCTCTGTGACAGAGTGGCAGACTTTAAAATAAACCCCAAAAAGCGTAATGTGTTCTCTCACTTCGAGATAAACTGGCAACCATTAATTCGTTCACTTTCAAACGTACCTAGCTCCCGTGCAAACAAAGCATCTGCTACCTGGCTGACTGGTGATTGCTGCATTAAAATATCGGCGGATTTGAATTGCGAGCTCTTGCTCGCTAACTAATTTGCTGGACTAAACGAGCTGCTTTCAAAATCAGCTATCGCTTTGTGATGGAAAATAATTAGCTTGTCCCTCATGAATGCCTTAAAGGCCTTGCTGTCTGCACCATCTCCATGGCTGGCTGATTTTTAAATGTCAGATGACTTCTCCAACTTGGTAAATAGCATTTATGTAGCTAGCTGTTGTATAGAAGATCTTTGTAAATAACTTTGTAGTCTGTGGCTTTCAGTGAAGAGTTGACTTAATTATTAGTAATAATGTCAGGGCTGGTAAAATCTTGGGGTGATGAATCTTTCCAGCTGGATCTCTTCAGATTGGCTGGAAACATAATTCACCATGATAAAACTGCAATCAGACTTAATTTTAGTTATTTATGCATTAATCTCCGCTGCCTCATCAAACTCTGAATATAGGCATAAATAAACCCATTCCAGTAATTTAATTCCTGTTATATATCTAGTGATGTGATGTGTCAACTGGCTGACCAAAACGTTTGCCATAAAGTATGAGTGAACTCTGGGAGCAAAATGCCAAAATACAAAAATATGTTTTATTATTATTTATTATACAGTTGCAAGAAAAAGTATGTGAACCACTTGTACTATCTGTGAAAATGTTAATGATTTTAACAAAATAAGGGAGATAATACAAAATGCATGTTATTTTTTTATTTGTCCTGAGTACGATATTTTACATAAAAGATGTTTACATATAATCCACAAGACAAAAAAAAATCTGAATTTATTAAAATAACCCCATTCATAAGTATGTGAGCCATTGATTCTCAATACTGTGTGTGGTTACCTGGATGATCCACGACTGTTTTTATGTTTTGTGATGGTTGTTCATGAGTCTCTTGTTTGTTCTGAGCAGTTAAACTGAGCTCTGTTCTTCAGAAAAATCCTCAAGCTCCTGCAGATTCATCAGTTTTCAAGTATTTTTGCATATTAGAACCATTTACAGCAGTGACTGTTTGATTTTGAGATCCATCTCTTCACACTGAGGACAATTGAGGGACTCAAACACAACTATTAAACTATTAGGTTCAAACATTCACTGATGCTCCAGAAGGAAACACATTAAGAGCTGGGGGTGAAAACATTTGGAATTTGAAGTTCAAGGTAAAATGTATTTAATTTGTCTTCTGTGAAACATGCAAGTATCTTCTGTTGCTTCCGAAGGGCAGTACTAAATGAAAAAAAAATTATATTCAAGCGAGAAAAATTTGGACCTCTTCATCCTGATCAAACAATTTATGATCGCTCTTATTTTGTTAAAATTTTGCATATTTTCACAGGTTATTCCTTAGGTTTTGGGGACAAAAGACAACATGTCACCCCCAAAACAAAAGATACCAGAAATGTTTTTCTTGAGCTGGAGGGGTTTGAACAGGAGGGGTTACATTGGTGACATGACTCAGATGGGAGTGAGGTTTAGAAGGTGAGTGTAACGGTTGTAGAACAGTAAGAGCGGTGTGAGTAAACCCATGCTGGTGGACCTGGGTTCGAGTCCCGCTTAGAGCGGGTGGTTCGAACAGGAGGGGTTATATGGGGACAAATTTTGGCCCCCATAAGAAAAACATCATATAAATCATACTAAATTATGTTTTTGTTGTTGTTTTGTCTGAGGGTTGTGTTTAGGGGTAGGGTAGCTAAGAAACCTCTTCAGGGTGATACAAAACCCCACTGTGAAATTATCCTGCTAATTATGTGGCTACTACCAACTAGGGCTGGGAAAATACATCAGGGCTGGGTTTCCCGAAACCTTCTTAACTCTATGTCGTTCTTGAATTATACCTTAAGATGTACCTTAACGTTAATACGTGTGTCCCGAAACGTTCTTAGTTAAGTATACCTTCTGTAAGTCATACTTTCGTAAGGTTGGTCTGGAGCACTCTTAGCTTTACCTTATCACTGTTGACAATCAATACAAATATAATTCTGACGCTGCAATACACCCAGTGTTCGATTAGGATTATGGCAAAGAATAAAATGCAAAGATTCACTGCTAAATTCAAATGTGCTTTAGCGCTGATCCAGAGACAGACGCGCGCTCTGCGCTTGTCATGTGTCACAACTATTCTGTGTTTTTAACCTCATCAGGTTTATTTTATGTTTCAGAAATTTAAATACACATTTTAATTAAGTAGGCTACTGCATAAGAAGACATTTATAGTTTGTTAAAATCAAATTCCATACACTGATGTCTACGGAAGCTGCAACAATAACCCTTTCAATTATATAGGACGAAGTGTTTTATTTATAGCAGACACACATTGTGTATGAAACAATAAAGTTTATTCTTCTCCCAGTTCACCGCCACATACTTTTATGTATTTCGGGCAAGATTTCGTAAATCCGACAGCTCTGAATTGCTGTGCAAACTCATCGCGCGACAAAACACATTCACTTCCACATATTTTACAATCGGAATATATCATTAAATTCATGATATAGTTAACAAATTTGTGAATATTTTGAATAAAAAATGAAAAAAAAACGAAAAAAAAACGATATAAACGCGAATTGTCTGTCAGCTGCATGACGCGTCTCCAAGGAATTAAAACTTTGTTATAAAATAACAGTCGCCTTAAACTCACGCTGATGGGGGCTCCGCGCCCTCAGAATATAGATAAATTACAATCTAGATTTAGTTTGTAATTTGGATTAATTTTTATAACAGCCCATGAGTCCTGATGAATGCAATTTCTAATTCGGAAGTGCTTCTTTTTTATAAAGAACACTTATTTCTCAAATAATGCAGTGAAGCAGCCCCTGTATAGAGTGAATTATAGATTCTCGAGCCATCGATATCAACCAGTTCAGCACCAGCGCCATGGACAGCAGCTGGTAACGTCGCACTTAAGAAGATATACCTTAAGCAACCTCCTAAGGGATAGTTCGGGGAACACACCTAGGAACGGTATATCTTCATTTAAGGTCTACCTTTAGAGTCTTCGTAGCGCGCTAAGAGACAACGTTATCGAGAAACCCAGCCCAAATCCCCATTTGCGATACAAAGAATCTGGAACGATTCTAATATTTTCCGACGATGTATTGCGGTTCTCTCTCGAAACAATTCTGAGCTTAGTTTTGAAACAGCAGATTGTACTACTATACATGCTTTAAAAACACTCGTACTGCTTCCAGTTCCTTTACACACTACGTAAACCTAAAATAATCATTCATAAAGTTCGAAAAGGATGAAGCGAATTAAAAATCTCACATCAAAAAAGCATTCTGAGCTGAAGTGAAAGTATATTTAACCACTTATATGACTCAGCCGAACGCACAAGCTCTGTCCAGCAGTCTTTTTCATGAGCGTTTGAGAGTGTGCGGTTAAAAACTAGCCTAGAGTGCCATTTGCTGTTAAAACTAAGCTCAAAATCGATTAGAGAGAAAATATCAGGATCGATTCAGATTCATTGTGTCAATCGAGAATCGATGTATCGTCCCAGCCCTACTACCGACACAAATGGAGATAAATGGATGTTTGCTTTGACAAATGCATTGCAGACAGCCTCATCAAGCAATCGCAGCACGACATGACAACCATTGCGTCCTGTGCAGACATGGTGTTTTAAAGACGAGAAAATATGATGAGGTTTACCTTGTCCTCGGATTTACCAGTACAATGGTGCTTAATGAAGAGACCTCAGTGTGTTGTGTGCCTCACAAGCTTCTGACAGTAGAAAGCTGAACAAGTTAAAATGCCACTTAGAGAGTTCACATCACAAGCACAAAGAGAAGCCAAATGACATTGAAAAGTTGTAGTACTACTGTATTAATTACAATGTTTCAAATAAACTGGCTTTTCCAAGCTAGGTCATGTCTGAGAGTGTCTTTATGTGGGTCCAAGTAGGTGGGGTGCTTGAAAATATTTTTCTCTACAAAAAGGGTGCCCAGTAGAAAAGGTTTGGGAACCACTGTAATAAATAATCTTTGTAGATTTTTAATTATTTATACTGACCCTAAAGGGAACTGGTGGTGTAAATAATATGAGATGGGAGGAGAAAATATATTTCAATGCTTTTGTGTTCTCTCACAAAGTTTAGGTTGGTTTAAGCTGTGTTTTCAACACGAATGTATACTAAACATTGTATGTAATACAATTTCTAAAAGCGAATTTGTCAAACATATAGTCTAATAACATTATCTTTACCCCTCCCCATGCTGTTTCACCAAATAACAAGCCATTTTTGTGTCTTATCCCAGTTACGTCAGCCTTTCTTAAGTAGGTTTCTTGTGTAATGCTCATATGTTGCTGTAAATTTAAGGCTAGTGCAGTGCAAATGTTTTAGTAAGCTGGGCAGCACTCCGAGCTCCCAGCTTTTCACAGAGCGCTTAGTGCCACGTCAGTTCTAATTCTCCTCACCCACCCTTCTCCACCAGGTCTGAGATGTCTTATGTTCTGTTCGCTCATGAGAAGATAAAAGATACACATTGCATTATTTAACATGCAAAGAAAGTGGGTGCCAGCAATGATATAATCAGTCATTTTGTATAAAAGATTCTACTAAATATATAACTGTAAAAGATTAATATTCTCCAGAATGATTTGAGAATGTTCCAAAGACTTTCCAATTTTTTTTCCAGCTCGTTATCCCCAGATTATTCCTCTTTTAAACAACAGAATCCAAATTCTATGAATCCAAACTCTGTTATGCAGTATCTCTCTCACTTTTGCCGCAAGTTAATTGCATTGTCTCCAAAGCTTGTGATGCTCTATTTTTAGCTTATGCTGGAGTCTGTTATAGTGCTTTGTGGCTTCTCTCCATCGCTCACAATCAGCCAGACAGTTTAAGATGTTGTGTGGTGTCCAGTCTAAAGGATGCATTATAAAAGGCCCATAAGATTGTGAGTCAGTAACTGAAATGTCAGCTCATTTACTACCCTGACTTAAAAAAAACAACAACAACAACAAAAAAACCAAGAGTTCATCATGTGGCATCTTGTTCTAAACAAGGGTTGGAAAAGGATGCTTTTTGATGCACCTCAGATGAACCAATTTAAATTGAAGTAAGCAAACATAAAACTAGGACTCTTGAGATCTCTGGACTATGGAAATATTGCATCACATTTTGATGCCACGGTTTGCCTATATGTAGCAGTTTTATTATAATTAATGTAGAGAGCTGTATGGGAAAACGGTGAGGTTAATGCCAACATACTAAGAACAAACACTAATTCAAAAATAGTCACTCATAGGCATTCAAAAAAAGAAAGTGGGCTTGGTCTAAACAGACTGGGTAAGGAAACAATGTGAAAACAGAACAGCCAAAATAACACATACAATTATGTGGGAAAACCTAAAGAAAACAGAGTGACTTGCAAATTTACACTTGCACTCTTTAAAAAATCAGGATAAACAGCTCTATCCTATTTTCGTCTGCATTACAGAATGCTAAAATGTCCACACTCCAGCAGCAATCTAAAAATAAAGAGTGTGTTCTGTGTCTGTCACTGAAACACATGCTGTTCTCAGTCTGTTTGCAGACATGATCTTCCCATTTAAAAGTTTAGATTGTGTTGCCATTGTTAAACCAACAAGAATAGAAAAAGACAATCTGTATGGATGGCTGAAAAACCGTGGGTAAATTTAGGCTTCTTTTTTTTCCATTAAATTCAAGCTAGATTAAAGTTTTGTTGGTATAGAAGAACACATTTTTTTGTTGGTGTTAGATTTGGAGTCATCCAATGAGTGATCCTTATGGGCAACATCAGCAGTACTACGCAGTGCAGTGTTTCACAGTATTGCAAAGCTTGCCTTAAGCTCCCAGAGCATCCTCAACAAAAACTGCACCAGATCTCAGTGTGTTCACAAAGGGTCATGATCAAATTTTTTGAATATGTCAGGGTGGTTAAGGTTATGCTGATAGCCCAAGTCATTAAAATAAGATCTGCTTTTATTGTCTAGAGTAGCAGTCTCAGGTCTGTTCTGATAGGGTCATGGTCAGTAATGAAAACACTGGCAAATACCAATAATAAAATACAACTAACTATATAATGTTTAGTATAGCGAAATAAATTGGTTATGTACATCTTAAAGGGAGGAGAAAACAGTTCTCTTTGATATTGATATTTCACACTCACTCACACACATACATATATATTTCAATCATGACAACTCTCGGAAGATTGATAGCATCGTAATGAATATGATAATGTTAATGTATTTGGTCTTGGTGAAATAGATCTGCTGCGCTGCTGCTGAATTACAGCTGCTGTAGATTATTGCTGTTGTTGTAGAGCAAGTACAGAAACTTGCTACTGTCAATACATACGCCGATACGCTGCTGCGAGTAAGACATAGTGCAGCTGCACTAATAGCATATATCAATAACTCATAGCAGATCTGTACAGGTGGAGCTGGGGAAGGTGGAGGGTTTTAGAGGAAATCTGAAGCGCACTGCAAACTGCTATAGTGAATGTAACCAGCCATTTAAATGTGTGAGCAACAAGCTCATTGGCTGCAGAAGTGACATGGACCAATCAGCTTGTGCTAAGTAGTTAATGCTGTAATTATCATCAACTTGTGTTAAGGACCCATCAGCCTACGCCATCAGAACTGTGTGTATGTGTGTAATATATATATATATATATATATATATATATATATATATATATATATATATAAATATATATATATATATACATAAAATAGTGAAATATCACTATATTATTAAAGTATTATTAAGCATCAAGTAATACATTTTCAAGCATTTTAAATGTGTGGAAATATCTATTAAGATTTCCTGTTTATGCTATAAGACTCTTCTTGCCAAATGCATTTGGATTTTTTCAACTTTCCATTTATTTCCAGTTAATATATATAAAATATACCCTAGACTTTTAGGATACTTTTCAGACTATAAAAGAAGGATTCATTAAAAAAATAATAATAATTTAAAAAAATAAAATAAATAAGAGAGGTTATTCTCAGAAACTGCATCATTGTGGTTTACACTGACAGAAGTTAGTGACTCATCAAGAGTCAGATTGGTGAGCACACATCATGACCACTGTACATGTGCCATCTATTTTTCCATTTTTCCAAGTATAAGCACTAAAGCATAAGATATAAGCAGACAGTGAGTGCCATTGCTTACATATGTGTCCTATAATTTCTCCTATAATGGGTTTATGGAAATGTGCTTCTTTTTTTGAGAGGGTTAGATTTCACAAGTTCAATTAAAGTTGAATCAGATTTTGTGTGTGATAATAGATGTCTTAGCATAGAGGCTGCAATCTTCATTCCCCAAATTCGTTATCTTTTTGGAGTGTCTGCAGGATCCTGAGAGCTATGACACCTTTCTGCAGAAATGACAGATGCTGTATTGTATCCCTTATCTAATAGATCTATCTTGCTGGACAGTGAACAAAAAGGCTGTGATTCTCTTCAAAACTAATAAATGTCATTGCTTATTATTTAGAGTGACAATCATTGTCTCTGTTTCAGTGTGTTGTAGTGTGATCTGATTCCGTGACATTCCATCACATGTATGTTTTTTTTTGTTTTTTTTTGTTTTTTTGGTTGGTTGGTTTTGTTTTTTTTGTCCAAAGTCAATATGGCTGTTGAAGGTGAAAATAAAATCCTGCAAATGCGTAGGCTTTGTCTCTCTTGCATCATTTGAACTCAGTCAGTAAGTGGCAAAGTAACACAGTCTGTCTTGTACGTCCAGCAGAAGCTGATCTCCCTGGAGGCTGGCAGATATTGTAGAGACAATACGCTTTGGCATCAGGCCAGCCAGATTGTTAGCCTCAGGCCTTCAATAAAAGGTATGGCACATCACTGTAATGCATTCCAATGTCTCTTGTCTGACATCTTTCAGAGCAAGAGGTTTGGAGGCGGGGAAAGAGCGCATCCTGCATGTGAAATTCACTTCAAACTCACTGATTTCCGCCTATATCAGCAAAACGGTGCTAAAGTCTTGGAGGCGTTCCAATGTGTCAGCTTCTGGAGTAGATGGTCTATGAAAATGGCAAAAAACTGAACTGCTCAATAATGTAATGCATTCATTAGCCTATATGTTTTCTCTGTACTTGCACCCAACGATTTAGGTGCAACACATTTTGTCGAGCTTCACTGATGTTTTAAGATGCAGCATAAAATATGTGCTTCATTGCTGAAAATTTAAGACACGAAAGGATAAGGACATAGATGGAGCTGCGGTCACAAAACCATGCATTTTATATTTGTGATTCACATTGCATAAAATAAAATAAAAAATAAAATAAAAAAATTAAATTAAAATAAAATAAAACCAAATATTGGTTGTAAGCATTGCATAAAATAAAATAAATTTAAAATATATATATTTGGGTTGTTTTTTTTTTTTTTGGTTGTGAGCATTGCATTGGGGGGTTGGTTGCACAAAATAAAATAAGCACTGCACAAAATAAAATAAAATAAAAAAATAATATAACATATAAAATAAAACAAAATATAAAATAAAATGTTTGTTTTGTTTTTTTTTAGTTATAAGCATTGCATAAAATAAAATAAATAATAAATAATAAGTTATATTTGTATGTAAATTATATTTGCTTGCTCCCAGGGCCGGCTCTAGCCCTTTGGTTGCCCTAGGCGAGATACAAAGACATTAACAAGCAGAGAACGGAACAAAATGGATGAGAAATTAATATTGCTGCTCTCAGTAAATACATAGCACAGTAATTTCACATTGTGTCAACATTTTAAGTCTGAAACAAATTACCTGCAAAATCAGTTAACAGTGTGCCGCGGATATTCCATATCATAGCAACAAAGCGTCTCAACGGAAAAAAACGCTGCGCAGCTGAAGCGCTCACAGACGGGCGTTTTAAGCAGAGCGCCTAGCGTTTTCAGCTGGCTAAAAACGCTTTGGTGGACACACGGCCTAATGGCTGAGATGAGAAGATTTACCTCTATACTGGGTTTTCCTTTTATCTTCTTGCTTTCTCCGTTTTCGTCCCTGTGCACCGGAGGGTTTATTAGACCGCTTCATTTTCTTCATCAACTGCGCACTTGCCTAACGTAACGTAACGGCGGCCCTAGAGGGCGCCCGCGCCCGCGCCCCCAACATATTTGTCGCCCTAGGCAACCGCCTAGTTCGCCTATAGCAATCGCCGGCCCTGCTTGCTCCCTTAATTATTAACAGATGATATGTCATAATTTGAGACATAAGTCAATATTAAAGACAATTATAACATCCCATCTACAGTGGCCCCAGATATTATTTGCACACCTTGGGACACTGAGCTCACAAATGAGTGTCGAAAAAGGCGAACTTGTGAATGATCAATTTTACATTTGGTGTCAAGGTGACTTTTAGTGGATCATATTAACTATGGACATAATCCACTAATGTTTGACAACAAGAATGTGTCCAAATCTTTTTTTTTTACAATCTGAAACATAACAAATCTTTCCTTTAAATAAATGACTCAATGACTGGTTTGATATTTTGTGGCTGAAGTCCAAATATTTTTCAGGGTTATGTGTTACTATTATCCATAAAGAAGTGAACAGTAACATAAAAAAGTATCAAATTAGACATCTGAATATTGATGTATTTGGTGCAGAAATATGCTTTTTTTGCTTTAGATAACCTAATTAACATATCATTCTGACTAACAACACACAAAATAACACTTTACTACCAACAACGATTGCTCTGATCGGTCCCAAAGACCACAACTAAACAATATTGACATTTAGTGCTATTCAAAATATAAATGACCTGATCACCTGTGTTAGGACGATACACCCTTATTAACGACCCCAGTTCTATCATTACTGCTAATTACCTTGAAGCAATCGTAGCACTTCTCAAAGGCTGCAGACAAACACTTTCCCACATGACATTTCTACATGGCTTGGGGTCAGGATTGCAATGAAACCTGACATTTATCTTATATGATGGTTCAACTGCCTTCTTTAGATTAGCTTTCAACATCCTGTTAAGAATGTACACAGGCATAATACAGCAGAAAGAGGTTTCTCTTTCTAGAAACCTTATAAAATATAATTTGTTATAATTCGTAAAGAGCCACATGCACCCACAGTGAATATTTGCGTCACCACATTAATAGCAACAGTTCTTCGCATTTTCAAGCTGTTAGTGTTTTCAGAACTACACGATTTAAAAAAAGAGGAGGATGTCAGCTCAAATCCTCCACTCTTTCTTAGACTGAATCTATCTCATGTGACACTGCCAATGGCTGCAGCGGACTGCAGCATTCAACCCCTCCTCACCCTCCTACCAACCCACCATCCGCCTCGAGCTCTCTCACACTTGCCTGCATCGTCTTCTAGCACTAGATTCAGGTTGCGATGCTGGATTTTGTTTACTGTTCTATTCTTTTCCCAGTGTTGACATGGAGTTGCTATTCTAGGTGCTGCGTTTGCCTGTTATGACATTTTAATCTCATACCAATGTTGCATTTCCTGCGGAGGCACAAGAGGACTGGCGACACCTAATAATAGTCCTCTGCATTATCATGCTAATGCGAAGCCCCTGAAATATCACAGTAATGGTTTTATTAGTCCACAAATATATACGTACAATCAATTCTGTCGTTTTCCAGTTTTGCATCTTTGCCTATGGATAGTAATTAAACAGGCTTTTAATGTTCTTGTTGCTGTGCTGGATCATCCTGATGTATAACTCTGAAAATGTGCATTATTCTACAGTAAACGCAACAAGTATGCAACATGCTGCAGCATTGGCGGCCATCAGCTACAGCAACAGATGATGCGTTTACTGGTGATTGACATCCTAAGGCCTGCAGCGAAATCCTACATGAGTGAGATCATCAGCTGGAATAATGAGGGAGCAGAACCCCATCCCCGCAGAGCTGACTTAGGATCACGGCGAGGGTGAGCTGATGAGTTCAAAACTGAATCATTGTTCAGTTGGCATGTAAAATTTCACTAATTCATTCCAGAAACCTTGCTTTTTGGAGCGTGAACTTCTGCTGCCAGTTTTTATCTATAAGACTGTTTGAACACGCTTTTAAAAATACATTACAAAAATGCCACTCTGCTCTCCGGGTGTTCCTTGTAAAATTTTAAATCACATGACAGTCTGTGATCACACACACTCACACACACACACACACACACACACACACACACACACACACACACACACACACACACATACACTGGGAAGAGAGAATAGATCACATCTCTAGAGTTTCAGAAATAAACAGCCCATTTTCCCAAAGGAAAAATTCATTTGGATTAAATAATCATGAAATGACACCTGACATTTTTAAATTAATAGTTCAGCCCCAAAAAATGAATAATTTCTTCAAAATTTAATCAACCTTAAAGGACTAGTACACTTTCAAATTAAAATTAGCTTGGATGCATCAGGATATTTATTAATATAACTCTGATTGTGTTCATCAGAAAGAAGAAAGTCATATACTGTACGCCTAGGATGGCTTGAGGGTGAATAAAGCTTGGGCTAATTTTCATTTGAAAGTGAACTAATCCTTTGATACTTCCAAGATATGCAACCCAAATAAATAAATAAATATAACTGTGTTGACACTTCTTTGAATAAATAAAAGTCAAAGTCAAAAAGTAAATGGGCCCCAATGACTTCCTGTCACAGATTCTACCAACACGTCCTCAGCACCACGTCCTCAGCGCCACGTCCTTCAGCTCCACCCATCCGTTCACAATCACCCAAGTTCTAACCAGTTGTACCTGACACTACCAAATTACCTCCTCTATAAATATTCTCACCAAAACCACACTCACTTGTTGTCCGGGCTAGTCGATCTCTGTGAGAACGCTCCAGTCTGACTCCTGTTTACCTGTATGCTCACCTTCGTGATCCTTGCTCCATTGGACCAAGGTTTCACCCACAAGACTGTGTGCTCCCACATTCCCTGCAAAGAGTGACTTTACAAGTTAAGTGTGACTGTCCGCAACCTGAGCTATTATATATATATATATATATATATATATATATATATATATATATATATATAGGGGGTTACTATGGAAATGAACGGGGTCCATAAACTGGTTTCCGACATTCTTCAAAATATCTTCTTTTGTGCTCAGCAGAAGAAAGACATTTATAGAGGTTTGGAACAACTTAAGGGTGAGTAAATGATGACAGAATTCTCTTTTCTCATTTTCTCAGTTTTGCCCCTTGTTTGTGAATTTGATTGGTTGGTTGTATGGTTGTGGATAGCTATTACTGTGATCTCATGTGAGTGACTGATTGTCCTGCACTCGCACCAGTAAACACACCAGAGAAAAGAAGAGATGTTGCTGCAAGAGGGAGGGGAAGTTATTTTTATTAAGATTACAAGGGCACATGATTTAAAAATAATAATAATACTAATAATAATAATAATAATGGTGTGAATAGATAAATCATTTATAATAAATGCTGCAATATTTTATTTAAAAAAAATAGGAATAGTCAAATTTGATTATTTCAGACAATAACTTTTTGTGTTCCTTTAGAAGAAAAAGAGTTTTGATTTTTATTTTCAGGTGATTTGTCCCTTCAAGTACCACATTCCAGCCTTTTTCTGTTTTTATTCTGAGTATATAAACATTGCCTATGTTATATAGTCATAGCTTACAGTCCAAGTTTTAAACCAACAGCATTACAACAGAACACTTCATATGGTGACTTTCATTTTCTGATGTATAAAGAGTTATAAAACTACACAATGTGTTTTCTTACTGTGTTTGTAATTTTAAACACACAGATAGGATAACACTTCACTCATGGCAGCAAAAAGGAACCATATAAAATGAATGATTTCTACACAGCTGCGCATGCCTGCAGTGTTGGTCACCTAATCTAGTTAGTGCAAGGAGACATGAGACGGTTGACCTTAGTGAGCTGGATGAGAGGTGGCAACATAATCAAACACTATCTTGTGTGCAGTATCTGGAGTAAGATACACTTTATACTTAGATGTTCATGGGATAACACAAACATCACGTTTCTTCTTTCACAACATGAGAAATTATCTTATTAACATACTGCATATGAGAGTCTTGAGAACATGTAAAATTGCAACAAAGACTCTGTCAATGTTATATAGTCTGGATGGGGGAAATTGTATCCCTTCATATTGAATTTTATACTATTAGTTTGCAAATACCTGGGATTTAACTTGCCATTATAGTATAACATTTAAATGGCACTTAATATAAAGTAATCAATTATTGATGCATTCATTAAAAAAATAAAAATGTAATTAAAATCACTTTCCAATTTGACAAATTACACAACATATTAAACAAAAAGTCTTTTGGCAGATCAAAAACATTTTTGAATATCAAGTGTCCCCAACTAAGCAAGCCAAAGGCGGCAGCAGCAAGGAACCCAAACACCAACAGTTGACATCAGGTGACAAACAGGTGATAAAAACTGAGAAAAAAAACTTGGGAGAAACCAGGCTTAAAGCCCTATTCGGACGGGATTAGTTTTACATGGGGAGGTGGAGTAATGCAATTTTACCTCAGGACGTCTGTAATATTAATTGGCCAATTCGCACGGGACAAGACATCTCAGTAAAACTAGCAGAAGTGGGAGGGGTAACTCGATTTATGCACCACCGTCACCTCCCTGTCGTCATGTGGGTATATGTTGCTTTCTGATAACATGTGCGCAAACCTGGTGCAAACACATATAATCTAAATATATAAACTATATATAACAGTTAGGTCCAGTCAAATGACTTATTAATTAAATTCTGATTGGATTATGATGGTAATAGGCACTTAGCTAAAGATAAAATTAGTTTTGTGCCTCTTATTTTTGCTCTGAATGGTAAGTAGAAAATACTTGGTTTGCAACAGACTTGTCCCACCACCTACAACACAAACGAATGTTTCTTCAAGTGCTTCCATGCTTGAAAAATGTGCAGAAAACTACTTTTAAACAGGAAATGACGGGATTTTACCGTACATATTTACAGTGGGTCTATTCGGACGGGATTAGTATTACCTGAGGTAATTTTTCTGGACCTTTTTACAGAAGGTAAAAGTCGCCGTAATCTTTACTGCCATTGTCCATAATGATTACCGAGATGGCCCATTCGGACGGGACTAAAATCACAGAGAAGCTTACTTTACCCCCACCTCCCCATGTAAAACTAATCCTGTCCGAATAGGGCTTTAGTCGGGGGCCAGTTCTCCTCAGGCCAGTGAACAGTGCGTGATTATGATTCAGGCAGCTTTACAGGTCATAAGCCCGACTTGGATTGCAACAGTCAAAGTATTTAATCCAGTTCCATCTAGTTGAAGATCGCATTCATCACGCCGGTATGGGACGGTTTGTTGGGAATCTGTACCACTGGCTGTCGTGTCGGTGACAATAAGCTCTAATTTGTAAACATTAGTTAATACATTTATTAATGTTAGGTATTGCTCCAAGACATCTTTAATTAGAGTGTAATCCAAAAACAGAGTCAAAAACAGGCAAAGGTCCATACACAAATGAGCAATACAAAGATAAAGTCCAAGGATCAGGCAAACAGAGAAATCAAAAGAACCAGATAGAATACAAAACAGGAAAATAGAATAACTTAGGTAAATGCTTAGAAACGCAGTACTAACAAAAACAAGATCTATCGATGAGTGACTGTGAGGACCAGGCTTTTGGGCAGAACTATTGAGGGTAATGACACAAATGAGATACAGCTGAAAACAATAATGGCAGATGAGTCCGGGCAAAGGATGATGGGAAATGAAGTCTTTAATGAAATGATGAAAGTATTTGGTGGAGTGCCCCCTGGTGGCTTTCTCCAGCTTGCGATCATGACAATTAACATGAACTAATTGCATTAGCAATTTATCAACCTTTGTTAATGTTAGTGAATAAAAATACAATTGTTCATTGTTCGATCATATATCAGTTCACATGTGCATTAACTATTGTTAACAGATAGCAGACATTATCTGTTAATAACAGGTAATCATAACAGACTTTAGAATTTGAGTAAATGTTGACATTTACTTTAACAATCTTGGTTAAATTCTGTAGTAGTATTGTTTATTGTTAGTTCTGTAGTTAACTACTGTTAACAGACAAAACCTTACTGTAAAGTGTTACCATGAAATTTAACAATAACTGGCTAAATGATGTTCAATAATTTAAATTACTGTCATTTTAAAGCATGTACAAATTGCTTTTTGTCATTTATTTTCTTTACAAATTAATGTATTCAATTATCACTGACTAACAATTAACATTACATTAAATATGTAGGCCTATATTTATTTGTCAATATAAAAAGTAACGGGAATCACTTGCTGGAATCACTTTGCACGTTTTAAGGATTTGCACGTATAAAGTGAGAATGACTCATGTCTACGTTTCTCTGTCTGAGTCGATGACACACATGCAGTGCTAGTAGCGTTCACGCTGTTTGCTGCGGGCACTCCTGGTAAATGTATCTCAGCTAAATTAAGAAACATCCGCCTCATGCTATCCTTCCTTCCTG
This sequence comes from Chanodichthys erythropterus, assembly GCF_024489055.1. NCBI lineage: Eukaryota > Metazoa > Chordata > Actinopteri > Cypriniformes > Xenocyprididae > Chanodichthys > Chanodichthys erythropterus. The sequence continues at coordinate 33,090,376 of NC_090223.1, forward strand.
AAACAGAAGCTAATGAATCAAGGATCTTTGTTTTGGGTGTCAGATATCAGTGGCCCTTGAAAGATATTTTCGGACTAGGTCAGATATTTACAGACCAGGTCAGGTCATCAACATGAACAGAAGATGAGGCTGCCGGACTGAGTGGCATCTTGCACATACAAAATGAAATCCATAAAGTGGAGAAAGTTGCTTTACTATTGCATCACTGCAGATTCGCATTGAGTTCCATGTTTGCATTTACGTTTCAAAGCAAATCATGATTTCATATAGAATACCTACTTTTTTTTTTCTTTTTTTTTACAACATTTAAAGAGCTCTAGTACAAAAATTGATCCTATGAGTGTCACTTAAAATTTCAAAGATAAGCTCTATTTGTCTGTTCTGTATTTTTTTTATCCATTAAACATGTACTTGCTGAGAACATTTCATCAGCTAGATATAATTCACCTTCAGACCTTGAAGTCAATAACTATATTTACACTAACGCTTGCGTCAGTAAGATATTTTTTATGTTTCTGAAAGAAGTCTCTTATGCTCAGGCAGCATTCATTTAATGTGATATTTATTGTGAAATATCACAATTTAATCTATTTTAATGTCACAATGTCCTTCAGAATCTAATATGCTGAATTGGAGCGCAAGAAACATTCATACTATTAACAATGTTGAATACATTTGTGCTGCTTAATATTTGGAAACCATGATACATTCTTAATCAGGATTCTTTATTTTTCTCCTCTTCTCCTGTCAGATGCTGAACGCCTGACGTCTGCCAAAGTTTGCACATACACATCCTTTGCAGCTTCCATTTATCTTCTTTCTTCCAATTTACATGATCTATTAGTATTTTATCCAAAAGTGCTGAAGATGGTCCATAAGAGAACATGCTAATGAAATTTGCTTGTTTAGGACAGAGGCACTTCATGAGCAATTTTGCTTACACCTCCACCTGCTGTATCGCATGAGAGAGATGGAGACAAATGCTTTTGGCCCAGTCCCACCAACGAACACTGAACTCTCTCCATGCAAATTGTGCCACTGGCAGGCAAAGACAAGCAATTTCTGCAAATGACTCTCGTAGCAGGGGCAAAAGTGTGTCATTTTTGGCTGCCAGCTTTCCAGGGCATCACTCGGAGGCAGTTGTCGCATTGGACACTGCAGCTCCTTCCATGACAGTAGAAAACCGCACGTGTGTGTGTGTGTGTGTGTGTGTGTGTGTGTGTGTGTGTGTGTGTGTGTGTGTGTGTGTGTGCGGAGCGCCTCACGCCGGGCTCTGCTCCAGGACAATAGAGCGAGGCGGTCTCTCCCTCATCTGTCACCTGAGTCGCCAACACCTGCTGTTGAGCGGAGAGGCACAGCAAGTGATGGGGAGCTCACTCTAAATCATCCCACCTTTCATCTTCTCTGCCTGGGTTTTATATGTGGCCTCATTTGTAACATTACGCCATTCGCTCTGACTGACGAGCCAGCAGTGATATTAAAAGCAGGGCAATGGCATAAAGGCCTGAAGCTATTACAGCCAGCCTGCAATATATGAGCGAGTGTTGCACCATCCATTTGCACACTAAATGGTATCTATCGGTCACTCCAGCTGTTTATGGTGATCCATGTGATGGAGAATATTTGGGATGAGCGTGTCTATCAAAGCTGCAGACAAAGCTTCTTGGAAATCCCTTAGAGTAAAGTTAGACTAAGCGTGTCATTTTCTAACAACATAAGCTTGTTACAGCGCATGCAAGGATCAAACATTCAAACTAGGAGCTCTGAATAATGATGTGTGATGTTTTACTATGTATTTTTGCTTTTTGTAAACTTTAGACAGCATGTAACCCCATTTACCTTCTTCTTAATGCACATTATCTTCAAGGGATAGTTCACCAATAAATGAAAATTCTGTCATCATTTCCTCACCCTCATGTCATTTCAAACCTGTATGGCTTTCTCACATCAACTGTATAATATTATGTGGAACATAATATATAACAACATTCTTCAAAACATTTTTTTTTTTTCAGGCAAAAAAGGCATACAAGTTTGAAACAACTTGAGCGTGAATAAATTACTGTGAAATTTTCATTTTTGGGTAAATTGTTACCTATAATGTCTGTCTTATTTTGAATTATTCATCAGTGCATGTTATTCCAAAGAAAATAGTTCACGTTTTTATCTTAAAGGGTTATTTACAAACCCAAATGAAATTTCTGTCATTAATTACTCACCCTCATGTCACCCTCAAACCTTAAGACCTTCACACAAATTAAGATATTTTTGATGAAATCCGAGGGTTTCTGAACCACACATTGGCAGCCTCGTCATTGCACCTTTTGAGGTCCAGAAAGACATTGTTAAAATAGTGACTACAGTGGTTCAACCTTAAAGGGTTAGTTCACTCAAAAATGACAATTCTGTCATTAACCTTTCAAGCATGAGTTTAAAATATTCTAACTGTCCCCCCAGAGTAATTTTTTTTAAGGCGACCATTATTTTAGAATGTTTGCCCTTAATGTTTCCATGGCGACGCGTCATGTGTGTCACGAGCGCTGAACGCAGCCACAATAACACTGTATGACAAATGGATCGCTATTATTTTGTTTTTCCTTTTTTATTTAAAATATTCACAAACTTGCTTACCGTGTCATCAACTATCTGATATTCCGATTTTCAAATATGTGTGAGTGTGTTTTGTCGTTTAAAAACCTTTATAAATGATCTTTATCTTGATCTATATAAATTTGCGCCGCAGTTCAGAGAGTCCTGTCAGTCGGATTTACAGCAGGTGAATTCATCAGTTTCTCCAGAAATATATGCAAGTAAGTTGCCGTTGAACTGGGAGAGTAACAGAGTAAACTTTATAGTTACTTAGGCACACTTTGTGTGTCTGATATGAATAAATGTCGGCAAATTATATTTGAATGGATTGTTATTGCTGCTTCCACTAATGTCTGACATCAGTGTGTATTTTACAAACTCTAAATGTATTTTTTACTGGTGCTTATGTGTATTTAAATGTCTGAAACCTTAAAAAAAAACATCATATGGCTGAAAACACTGCATAGCTGTGATATATGACAAGCGCTGAGTGCATCCGTCTTGCAGATCGAAAGCACAGTTTGAATCTGGCAGTTATGTGACGTCGCTAAGCATTATAAATCCCATATGTGGGACCGTACCGCTCAAAAGGTTAATTATTCCCCTCATGTCGTTCCACACCCTTAAGACCTTCGTTCATCTTCGGAACACAAATTAAGATATTTTTGATGAAATCCAATGCCTCAGTGAGCCTACATTGACAGCAAGATAATTAACACTTTCAATGCCCAGAGAGTTACTAAAGACATATTTAAAACAGTTCATGTGACTACAGTGGTTCAACCTTAATATTATGAAGTGACAAGAATACTTTTGTGCGCCAAAAAAAAATAAATAACGACTTTATTCAACAATATCTAGTGATGGGCGATTTCAAAACACTGCTTCATGAAGCTTTACGAATCTTTTGTTTTGAATCGGTGGTTCGGAGTGCCAAAATCACGTGATTTCAGTAAACAAGGCTTCGTAATAAATGTTTTGAAATTTCAATGGTTCACCACTGGGGGGGCGTGACTTTAGTAGTTTGATACACGCTCCGAACCACTGATTCAAAACAAAAGATTCGTAAAGCTTCAAAGCTTCATGAAGGAGTGTTTTGAAATCATCCATCACTAGATATTGTTGAATAAAGTTGCTATTTCATTTTTTTTTTTTTTTTTTTGGTGCACAAAATGTATTCTCGTCACTTCATAACATTAAGGTTGAACCACTTTAGTCACATGAACTGTTTTAAATATGTTTTTAGTAGCTTTGAAAAAGGAAATGATCTTGCTGTCAATGCAGGCCTCACTGAGCCATCGGATTTTATCAAAAATATCTTAATTTGTGTTCTGAAGATGAACGAAGGTCTTACGGGTGTGTAACGACATGAGGGTGAGTAATTAATGACAGAATTTTCATTTTTGGGTGAACTAACCTTTTAATTTAAACTGAACAATTTACTCTTCCTCTGAAATAACTTTCCTTTTCCAATAATGACATTTAGGATTTGTGGGCTGTACATAATGTTAAAAAATAATGAAATTGTTTTAGCAAGCCTTCAGTCTGGCTCAAATCGAGTGTGATGCCCAATTTCATGAATTAGTCAATTTTCTCATCTTTTTTCCACATTGAACATCTTTTTCAACTCAGAAGCATGTCACATTACGAAAAGTAAATTGGTGATTTTAAAATTAAAGCTACATTAAATCTTCCACTGATCTACGCTCACAGAATAGAACTAACACCAGTGATGTCATCACATCATTTGCATACTGAATTGCAGTTGGTGTTCTTTCTTGCATCCATTTGCATACTAAATTGTACCGCAATTGTCTTCCTCACATTTAAACATATAAAGCTGCCTTTACATTACACAGCAAATATGTATTGTTTCTTATACGTGCAGTCGAAAACAAGATGCTCGGCGTCATGACTATGGGAAAGCATTTAATTTATGCACAACAAAAGCCTAAAACCTACATAAATCTTACCTGAAACTACTCTTATGCTCCTTTCCAAACTCTGGTGTTTCCTTTAGGAAATATAAATCTATTTGGCTAATGTCATTTCTTGCAAAGTTTATTTGAATAGGGAGGCTCAAAATACGAACATCACACTAGAGGGCCTCTAACTAATCTGCCAAACAGTCTTCCAAAACACAGTTAGAAAGCCTCATCTAAAATAAACTGAATCACAATGGAGTGAACAGTAATTTCATTTTCACCTCTCTTCCTTTATTATTACAGAGTTAATTTAATTAGATCACTTTTTGGTTTGTGTGTGTGTGTGTGTGTGTGTATGTATGTGTGTGTGTTTGTATGTGTGTGCGTGTGTGTATATGTGTTTTCATAATATCATTACTTTATCTCTTTGTCAACGAGTTGCTTCTAACCAAAATGAATCATATCGAATAATACATAATAAAGATACTTCACATTGACACTACAATGACATAAAATGTTGCAGCATGAAGACAAAACTCATTAGAGTGTCTTGTTAGTATATGAGTCATCACACAAGTTCAGCGTCTCCTCCAAATGTGCTTGGCGTTTGTTTGCTCAGCAGTACTGCTGATTTGCAACATCATGTGTCAGGTTAAATACCCACAATGCTGTAGTCACTATACAGAATAGAAAAAGAGTGGAAGGTGCTGTCAGCTCAGTGTCCTGTTGTGGTGACTAGGGGCCACTGACACGACCAGATGGCTGCGGACAGGGACAAGCTACGTCCAGTTTGTCTGGCCCACCGCTTGTCCAGTGATTTGTTTTGGAAAAAAAAGGTGACTTGTCTGTCAGAGGGACAAAAAGTTAACATTCAGAGGATACTCAAAGTTTGTGACCTGAAAGACCTGTAGGTGCATTCACATTATTGCAATTTCAAATAAATGTGTTAAGTTTAAAACGTAATTCATTCCTGTGATGGCAAAGCTGAATTTTCAGCATCATTACTCCAGTCTTCAGTGTCACATGCTCCTTCAGAAATCATTCTGATATGATGAGTTGCTGCTCAAGAAACATTTCTTATTATTATCAACAGTTGTGCTGTATAATATTCTTGTGGAAATCGTGATACTTTTTTGGAATCTTTGATGAAAAGTTCAAAAGTTAATCGAATTTAATCCAAAGTATTAAAAGAAAATCAAAAATCATACTTTTGAATGGTAGTGTAAAGTTTGTATAGTGAAATAGTTATTATTTATTTTGATTTAATATTAATATAATATTTAAATAATATTACAATTTTGAAATTATTATTATTTTACATATCAACTCTTTAATCGAACCCTGGTCTCTTATCATAGTGCTTTTGCCATTACTAGTGTTTAATAACACCCCTGACTGACATCGCTGCGACTGGCACATTGTGGAGACATTCAGTGTGCACAGAAAACTCAGATTCTCATGCCCTGGAGTCAAACTACCACCATCTCATGTGTTTTTGCAAAGGAAAGTAGTGCATTTCACAAGGTGACAGGGAGGTTTTTATGCAGCAGTGCCCACAGATTTATACCCGTTTATTTTAGACCTATGAGGTCACAGTGACCTAAAATACCAGCCTCTTTTTTTTGGGTTGGGACAGACTGGTAAAAATAGTCCCTCCGTACAGCATGAAATTCTTCTGAAAGAGGCACTAACCATGGCATGACCTAGTTGACGGGAACCTGGTTTAAGCATGCAGAGGTAGCTTTGGCCATACATGCTAAATAAATGGTTTCTTAACCATGTATTTGTGTAATTAATGTTTCGAACGTCTCTAATAATACTGGGATAATAATGTGCAGTTACCTGTCTGTTGGGGAGCTCTATGGACTGGACAGCAAACTGACAGGTATCTGCCCAAAATTACCCTGAGAGAATTTTCATGCTAAACCAATAGGAAGAACCAATGAACTAGGCTTGGAGAACTAAAAGACCTCAAAAGGGTAAATAAAAAGGACCCCACAGCCCCTAATATAATCACAGAGATCAAAGTCTTGCATGCAAGTTCAGAGCATAGTCATTACAGCGCTTTTCATCTGTGACCTGCAAGTGCGAGCGTAACATTTGTTAAAGCCCCTTTCATTTAACCAAGTCTGCAGTGTACTGGTAGCCGTCCACATGGTACCTACTAAGTAATCAATAAGAATGTACAGGTAATTTGCCAATCCACAAATTAGGCCTACTGTTCTTTCCAAGCATAATTAACCATATTTTTTACCTACTTTTGTAGCTGTGGTTGCATTTTGTAAGAGTTTTGTTCTTCTCAAAATCAGTCCAAAGTACAGCAGTCACCCTCAGTGATGCTATTTCACTCCATTTAAACTGATATCAACAGTCTCCCTGTATGCATCCTTAAGCTTTCCATCAATGTTTGAAAGAAAAAGGATGCAGCAAACTGCTCCTGATTTGAATGATCGATAGCGCATTTTTGCAGTCAAATGCTAAAAAGCTTGTGCTTTCTATCAATGTTTGGACGAAAAATGATGTAGCAAACTGCTTCTGGCTTGAATGATCTATAGCACATTTTTTGTCAGTCATATATGCTACTGAGAAGTTTCATTTAAACAGCTCTGCTCAATGCAGAGGAAGAGATGCTCTGACTCCTCATGGAATACAAACCCCCAAAACAACAGGATCAGCGTCATCTAGTGCTCAGATAATGGAAATGCAATCTAAGTGAGAGGAGAAATTCTGCATTGCAGGAAAAAAACAAAAGGCTTTTTGATTTGGAGGGGAAAGCAGTTATACAAAAACGATTTATCATCATTTCAGCTTGTCTTGAATTTTCTCCTCTCAGACATATCATGTATTATAAAAAGAAATAGAAATAGATTTGTGTAAACAACAATGAACTTGATCCTTTATGGTGACTTCAAAACAGCATAGATAACACTAAACAGTAGACCAATGTAAACACAACTATAACTCAACTAAAACAACCAACATTAAACAAACAGCAGCCACTATTAATATCCAACAACAACTATATTTCATCTAATGAGGGTTCTCATAAGGCCCCATCCCTTGCATATGCCTACTTAAATAGTCATGAGTCTTTGGCCACTCCCCTCAAACGTTTTAATATTAAAAAACATTTTAACAATTTTGAAAAATAAAATAAAATTTAACTGTTTAGTGATATGAGGAAAAAAAAACATTTACTTGGGACCAAATTAATCATTTTTCAGTGTTTTGTACTATTACATAAGATATATTCTGAAGAGAATTCTCAAATTACTAAATGGATAGTGTTCTGACTGCTGTAACTGTTAATTAAAGTTTTTAATGTAAGCCTTTTTTGCACATTTTTGCTGATGTTTAACACTTCTGATGAAAACTGGAATCAGCAAAGCTGCATAGTGCTGATTCAAAAAGGGAATGACCAATAAATTACCTCTACATTCGGCAAAAAGTGGATAATCAGATGGAGGTGTGGAGCTGCCATCAGTCAGTGGTGTGATTTGGAGAGGGAAGGAGGCCTCTGGCATGGCATTGTGGCCTTCAAGGACAGACTCCACCTGTTCCACAGGCCGGCCTAACACTGATGGATTATCTGCACGTGTCCTTCACGCTGTCAAAGCCTCAGTCGTCAAACCGGATGCATCCACCTCATCTCACTTACAAACAGCTCTTCATACCAAAGCATGTTCTCTATCTGAGCTACCACAACCCTATATTCAGAGAGCAGGTCTGTGCTGCATGTTACGGCCACTGAGCAGCTATCATTCAATTGGAAATAATGGGATGGCGTGAGATATGTTGGCTGAGCCCTGTTTGGAATCATGTCAGTAGAAGTCTATGAGACTCCTACCGACTGAATCACAAGAGAAATCTATGATACACTCTTAAAAATAAATGTTCTTTATTGGAATCCATGGTTCCATTGAGAACCTTTAACATCCAAGGAACTGTTTCATTGGATTGAAAAAGGATTTTTATAGTGGGAAAATATTAATAAAGAGATTAATAAAATGTTCTTCACTGAAAGGATCTTTGGGGATCATTCTTGTATGCATGGCATTGCTGTGAAAACCCTTTTATGGAACCTTTTATTTTAAGTGTGTAGGAAAATTAACAAGAATATATTTGGACAAAGTCGAAAATTAAGCAAATTGGAAATGAGCAAATTGTACTGCATGACTTTTAGGGAAATTCTAAAACTAGGGGTTTATAAATACAGTTCTGGCATGACAACTCTGTGTGTTTGGCATGGTAATGGATATGACAATGGTAATATGTTTGGTCTTGGCAGAATAGATCTGCTACACTACTCTACTGCTGCTGCAGAGCAAGTAAGTGACATGCTTCTGATACAATATAGCATACATGAATTACCCGTATAGAGAACGGTGTGATTGCAAGCAGATTGAGTTAAAGGATTAGTTCACTTTGAAAAGAAAATTATCCCAAGCTTTACTCACCCTCAAGCCATCCTAGCTGTATATGACTTTCTTCTTTCAGATGAACATAATCACAGAAATATTAATAAATATCCTGACGCATCCGAGCTTTATAATGGCAGAGATAGGGATCAATGAGCTGAAGAAAGTGCTTCCATCCGCATCTGTCCATCATAAACATATGTTCTACATGATGCATTTGTGTAAAAAAATATAGATATTTAAACAAGTTATGAAGTAAAATATGTAGCTTCCGCCAGACTGCCTTCCGTATTGAAGTTACGAAGAAAGTGTAGACTGGAGTAACGTCAGTTACACTTTCTACGTACATTGAATAAGGAAGGTGGCTCGTTTGGAAGCTAGATATTTTACTTCATAACTTGTTAAATATGATTTTTTTTTTTTTTTTTTACACAAACATCGCTTTGATTAAGAAGGCCTTTATTAACCCCCCCGGAGCCATGTGGAGTATGTTTATGATGGATGGACATGGATGGAGACACTTTCTTCAGCTCATACTCGTTGGTCCCGTTTACTGCCATTATAAAGCTTGTATGCGTTAGGATATTTATTAATATATCTGCGATTATGTTTATCAGAAAGAAGAAAGTCATATACAGTGCTTAGCGTAAATGAGTACACCCCCTTGGAAAAGTAACATTTTAAACAATATCTCAATGAACACAAAAACAATTTCCAAAATGTTGACACGGCTAAATTTTATATAACATCTGTTTAACTTATAACATGAAAGTAAGGTTACACTCTAAAAAATGCTGGGTTAAAAACCCAAGTTGGGTTGAAAATGGACAAACCCAGCGTTTGGGTTAAATGTTTGCCCAACCTGCTGGGTAGTTTTATTTAAACCAACTATTGTTTAAAAATTGCTATATGGCTAGCTTAAAATGAACCCAAAATAGTTGGGAAATTAAAAACCAGATGCAATTAGAGGCAACAATAATAGACAAAAGGTGAATGTTTATTAATAAGCTTTAATATTTTATTAATATAAATGTAATAGTTTAATAGTTTATTAATTTAAATGTATTAATAAGCAATTTAATAAATGTTTATTGTTTAATAATTATTCATTGAACATTAATAAATGTTCATTTCCAACATACTTTGGGTTAATTTTAATTAAGAAATACAGTAATTTTTAAACAATAGTTGAGTTAAATAAAACTACCCAACAGGTTGGGCAAACATTTAACCCTACCGCTGGGTTTTTAGAGTGTAATAATATAACTTAGAGAACAAAATTTTCAGTTTTACTCAAATTAGGGTGATGCAAAAATGAGTACACCCCACTGAAAATCTCTGGAGCAAAGCTAAATTTTAGACTACAAATGTCTAATTTAAAAAGAATTCAACCACAGGTGAGTCTAATTATTAATTACACAGGTGTCCAGCAGACAGTTGACTATAAAAGGGTGTTAAAACCACTTCCCATTTCATGCTGTCAGAAATGGCACCACATGGAAGAGAAATGTCACAAGACCTGAGAAAGAAAATAATTTCTTTACACCAGAAAGGTGAAGGCTACAAGAAAATCAGCAAAGCTTTACTTATCAGTCAATGCTGTAGCAAAAGTGGTACAAAGATTTTAAAAAAGATGGAACTGTAACCATCTCACAGAGACGTCCAGGTCGTCCACGGAAGTTAACACCTCGACAGGAGCGTCTTCTGATGAGAAGGGCTGAAGAAAAGGGTTGAAGAAAAGTTGAACAATCCGTGCTGCAGTAAACAAACGCACTGCTGCATTCAACGCCGGGCTCGCGTCGGGGAACATGAGTGAGTACAAAACACCGTGCTATGCTCTCTGACGGGCAGTAAGAGCCACCAAACATCGATACAAGGAACGCATAGTGTCACATTTCCAGCTAAATGACTCCCGACGTATGTGGCAAGGACTAAGAACTATCTGTGCCTTTGGAAACAAATCCTCTGTAGCTGTGAGAGCAGAACCGTCGCTGGCTAACGAGTTAAACTCTTTATATGGCCGTTTTGAATGCTACCACGGCAACGCGAGTCTGCCAATCTGCGCATCAGGGAGCGGCAGTCAGAGCGGCGATAATTATGTGGTCACCGTGTCTGAGGATGAGGTTCGGAGGGCCCTAAAGCGAGTGAATGTCAGGAAAGCAGCAGGTCCCAATGGGATTCCTGGCCGTGTTCTAAGGACCTGTGCGGACCAGCTCGCTGGCTTGTTTACATCTATTTTTAATGAGTCCCTTGCTACCTCAGTAGTTCCCACCGTCTTTAAAAAATCAGTTATCATTCCTGTGCGTAAGAATAATAACCCTTCGTGTCTGAACAACTATCGTCCAGTTGCCCTCACGTCAATAGTCATGAAGGTGTTTGAGAAACTTATAAAGAACAACATCTGTTACTCCATTCCTGATACTCTGGACCCTCTTCAGTTCCCTTATCGCTCTAATCCACTGAAGATGCCATCTCTCACATCCTGCACTCTTCCCTCAAGCACATTGACAGCAGTAATGGGAATTATGTAAGGCTACTGTTCGTCGACTATAGTTCCGCTTTCAATACTATTGTCCCCACCAAGCTAGCTTCTAAACTTATGGACCTCGGCCTGAACTCCTCACTATGCAACTGGATTCTTGATTTCCTTACTGGTAGACCTCAAGTGGTGAAAGTTGGTCAGTATACCTCTAACTCCATCACACTGAACGTGGGAGCTCCACAGGGCTGTGTCCTGAGTCCCTTGCTCTATTCTCTCTACACGCATGATTGTGTGTCTATTATTAAATTTGCTGATGATACTGTGATCTTGGGCCTTATTTCCAATAATAGTGAAGCCGCATACTTGGATGAGGTAGAGAAACTCACATCATGGTGCCAGGACAATTGTCTCTCTATGAATGTGAGTAAAACTAAAGAGCTAATTGTGGACTTTAGGAAGAGACATCAGCAGCCTTACACTCCTCTTATGATCAATGGGACCCCTGTGGAGAGGGTGAGTAGCTTCAAGTACCTTGGTGTAAACATCTCTGAGGACCTGACTTGGTCTACCCACATTCAATCTCAGGTTAAGAAAGCCAGACAAAGACTGTACCATCTGCGACATCTGAGGAAATTCAGAGTCTCACCAGCGATCCTGAAAACGTTCTATGTAGGGGCCATAGAAAGTTTATTGACTCATGGTATCTCAGTGTGGTATGGGAACAGTTCCAGTCAAGATTGCATAGAGTTGTGCACTTAGCTGAGCGCATCTCAGGGTTTGCTCTTCCCTCTCTGGAGGACATCTATCTTAAACGCTGTAAAAGCAGAGCTGTTAAAATTTTTAAGGACACAAATCACCCTGGCAACTTTCTTTTCATTTTGTTGCCATCCGGTAAGCGCTTCAGTAGCTTGATGGCAAAAACTGAGAGATTTAGGAGGAGCTTTTTTCCCCAGGCCATTAGGCTTCTAAATTCAAACTCACTTTTTTAACTTGTATATGATTATAATTTATTATCAGTAATATATTGTTAGTGACACTTGAATTCAGTAATTTTTATAAAATGACATTTTTCTTTTTTATTGAACTTTATTACTTCTGATGCTGCTATGTATAAACCCTGTATAACCTGTTGCACATTATATTTTTGTACATTCTGCTCATGATAATATTTATTAAGTCTATAGCATATTGTCCTGTATAATTTATTTATAAGCTCATTATTTTTATTTTTTCATATCTTTTTGTATAATTTTCTTGTTTGTACTCTTAATATTTGTATTGTCCGTGGAGCGGACCTGTTTTACATTTCACTGCTGGTCATATGTTCCATATAAACATGTATGTGACCAATAAAAGTCTTGAGTCTCTTGAGTCTCTCTCTTGAGTCTCTCTCTTGAAATTAGCATGCAAGTTCACTGCAGTTATCTAAAGGAGTAGAAAATCCAAACTAGGGTGACTCTTTCCAGTGACGCAATATGGCGTACACTGCAGAGGAATGGCATGCATGCCGTCCACGAAATAAGCCTCTCCTAAAGCCCAGGAAAAGCCCACCTAGAGTTTGCCAGGGCCCATGCTGACAAAGATGAAGACTACTGGGACTCTATACTCTGGATTGATGAGACTAAGATAAATGTTTTTGGAACTGATGGCTTCAAAATTGTATGGTGTTGCAAAGGTAAGGAATACAAAGAAAAATGCATGGTGCCTACAGTGAATCATGGTCGTGACAGTGTCCTTATGTGGGGCTGCATGAGTGCTGCTGGTGTCGGGCCGCTGCATTTCATTGATGGCATCATGAATTCGCAGATGTACTGCTCTATACTGAAAGTGAAGATGCTACCATCACTCCGTGCCCTTGGTCGTCATGCACTTTTCCAACATGACAATGACCCTAAACACATCTAAGGTCACTGTTGGATTTCTGAAGAAGAACAGGGTGAAAGTGATTCAGTGGCTCCTGATCTGAACCCTATCGAACAACTATGGGGAATTCTGAAGAGACAAGTTGAGCATCTCCATCCAGCATCCAGTCTCTAAAAGAGGTAATTCTTGAAGAATGGAAAAAGATAGATGTTGCAAAATGTCACCAACTTGTTCATTCCATGCCTAGAAGACTTGGTGCTGTCATTAAAAATCATGCAGGCCATACAAAGTACTAGATGTAGTAGTTTTTGTTGTGGGGTGTACTCATTTTTGCATCACCCTAATTTGAGTAAAACTGAAAAATGTGTAATCTAAGTTATATTATTAACCTTACTTTCATGTTATAAGTTAAACAGATGTTATAATAAACTTAGTCTTGTCAACATTTTGGAAATTGTTTTTGTGTTCATTGAGATATTGTTTAAAATGTTACTTTTCAAAGGGGGTGTACTCGTTTATGCTGAGCACTGTACAACTAGGATGGCTTGAGGGTGAGTAAAGCTTGGGCTAATTTTCTTTTCAAAGTGAACTAATCCTTTAAGGACCTATCAACCTGTGCCATAGATTTTCATGACAGAACTTTGTATTTAAGTGGAGGCAAATCTACCTGGGATTACTCCTCTTGTTACCAATAACTAAGAGTAGTTCAACACCTCCTGAAATATTAAAATATTTCTGTTTGCAATGCACGCTGTGCATTGAGGGAGGTGGGGGGCAATGTATGCAGCAATGCCACAGAACAACTATTTTGAGTTCTCCAAAGGACTTTTAGTGAACAGTACTTAAAAGAACCAATTTTTCTTAGTACAAAGAACATTTTATTAAGTTAAAGAACCTTTTTTCACTAAAGAACCTTTTGTACAATGGAGAGGTTCCATGGATATTAAAGGCTCTTCATTGAATCACAGATGCCAGTAAAGAGCCCTTTTAGCGTACACCTGATGGGAAACTGGGCCAGCAAATCATCAATAGTTTGTTTTCATCATCATAATGCACCTTATTTGAGAAAGAATTGCCATGTCTGAATAATATAATCTTTAGTTTGCATTTGGACTGATCTTGGGGCACTGTATAATGTACCTTCATGAATAAAACAGTCATGTAAGAAAAAAAGAAAAGAAAAAAAAGCTTTAAAGAACAACAACTAATGGGGCCAAATTTCACTTATGCATTGATGTTTGCTTTGAAAGCCTTGCTCAAATGCATTCAAGATCAGAACAACACAAAAACTGAAAGCCGGCTGTTTAGAGAGGAAAAATTGTGTCAAATTCAATTCAATGTATTTTCTGTCTCTGTCAAAAGATTACTGGAATTGTTTGGCTATTTTTACTGACTCCATTAAGTTATAAAAGCAGCAGAAAATAATAATATAAAGGTCTACAGAAAACTAAAAAAAAAAAGAAGAAGAGACGCAAACATCACTGCTAGATCGCTAAAATGGTTATTGAAAATATGTGTCCTCAAAATAGGTTAAAGTTGTGTTAATAAATATTACATCAGACAGCCACTCAGTCCATTAATACGTACGATGTACACATAAATTCATTTAATATCTCTATTTCAATTCAGTTTGATTTGATTTGAAGTAACAGTACTGAGCAGGGGGATGATAAAAGGCTGTTTCATTTTTAATATAATCTGATGGATACTTCAAAGGGAAAACTGGCAACAAATGTTATTTTTGGGATTAAAGAGCAACACCATAATGACAAATGAGGTTTTATGAATAAATAAATAGACTGATAGCCGCTGACTTTTTTTCAAAAACTACATTTTTGGCTGCATTTTTTTTTTTTTTTTAAATTGTCATCGCACCGTTTTTTGCTCTTCAAGATTCTGTGTTGCATGTTGCATTAACACTTTTTCTTGAGGGTTCTGATCTCATCCAAAGTTTGCAGTAGTTCTTGTCATACCAACTCTAACAGTCTGTCAGTGCACAAGCTGAGTTCATGCTAACACAAACAGAGCACACCGTCGGAGCATGCTGGTCTACTGCCAGGAAGCAAGACGCCTTTGATCGCAATATCTGAAGCTGTAAGGCGATTGTCATTGCTGCAAGTGATGAAAAACTACAAAAACACAACTCACACTATCAACGTTCTGTTGGTATTGTTGCTCAATGACTTCAAACTCGTAATATTTCTCTGCATGATATCCTAAATCTCTGTTTAAAAGTAAATAAGCTAAAAATCAGCACTTGTCAAGGTTTCCCTGTCATGTGCACACCATATGAAGCTCTTTATAACACAACAAATCCCCTATTTTTTATTTAATTGTGACATCAAACAGCAAAGCAACTTTCGAGCAATGCTACAGTTTTAATGATTTGAAAAGCCTTTTGTCTGTTAAATGTGCAGTAAGCGATTTTTTGAGAAGAGCTGTTAAAAAAAGTGGATCGGACCGAGCACCACAACACACTTGTAGCCAATCAGCAGTAGGGGGCGTGTCCATGCATAATGGGGGAGGAGAGAGAGTGAGCAAGACGGAGGGTTAAAGAAACACAGTAGAAAGAGACACATTACAAAAGAGAAAAGGTCAGAGGAATATCACTGGGAAAAAAATATGATCAGGCAAGAGCTTTAATATTAGAAAAGCATTCCAGTGCGGGAAGGCCTGAAAATGGACACTAAAGTTGCTTTGTTTCAGCTTCATACGTAAGTAACATTGATTTTTAGTGTGTGCTGCTGGCACCTAACAACATACTCTTGCTTGTATTTTATATACTTGTGTACTGTATGTTCATTTTTGTTCTTCCCTGTCATTCGTTCGTTGTCTTCAAACTTACTGCACCTTTAATGTTACTTTTATAGCAAAGATTTTTGAAAATGGGCAAAATCAGTTTCAAGTTTTTCAGTATTTAAATTTGTGTAACAGGGTGTTAAAAGTACATGTTCATGTGTAATGCTTCACATATTAATAAATACATGAGAAATGTGGCATATAAAAGAAAAAAAATAATTTTAAAACATACCCAACAGACATTGAATTTGAATGTAAGTAAGTAGCTTATCAATAAAAAAAAAAAACATTTTTATCAGTATTGCATGATTTTTGTCTGTCCATACTTTGATTTTTGTGAAAGCATAATATGTAATTTAAGTCTCAGGTGTCCCCAGAATGTGTCTGTGAAGTTTCAGCTTAAAATACCTCACAGATCATTTATAAATCCATGATGTACATACCCATTTCTGACTACAGTCAAGAACAGGCTGTTTTCGTGTATGTGCCTTTAAATGCAAATGAGCTGTTGTGCCCCGCCCCTTCTCTACGATCACAGTTCCTGCCTCAGTCGAATTTTCTGCCAAATACTAACGAGACATCTGCTTGATTTTGATTATTATCTATATCACGAACACTCTTACGGACAGCATAGTTTTTCTTTCATCATTAAAGTTTATTGTTTCCACAGGTTTTAAAGCTATATCAGTTTAAACTTGTAATGGATCATTTTCTGAGCGCACACAGACAGCTGGCTGTCAGACAAGTCTCATGAGTAACTTCTCTTTCACATTTTTTTGTTTTGTTTAAACTGTCAAATACACACAAGTTTCTGTCAAAAACACACAGTTCACATAAACACAGTCAGTTATGTCTGTGAACTTAAATAGCAGGTAACGTTACAGAAATCGTATGTGTATATTAGGTCTGTGGCACGTTCCCTTCAAAAATAAAACTAATCTACTGCGTGCAACAGCTCAGATGTAGGTAAATGAAGACTGTTATGTTCACTCTTACATCCAACAACAAAACATCTCAATTACTTACCAGACATTGTCGCTACAGCTTTGAGTGCTGAGAAAATGGCGGACAGTGTACAGCTCGCTGAGGGCAGAACTTATGGTAATGCAGGACTGTCAGTCAGCGGTCATGGGCGGGGCCTGTGGCTAATGTAACGTCACATTAGCACCATGGCTGAAAACAGGCTGTTGAGACACTGCTTAATGATTTATGGGGATTAAGGGTGCTTTCACATTAGCACTTTTGGTGCGCACCCGGGTTCGATTGACGTCAGAGTTCGGTACGTTTGGATGATGTGAACACGGTCTTCTGAACTCGGGTGCGCACCCACGAACCGCACCTGAGTCCACTTAAAAAGGGTGGTCTGGGTTGCGGTTCAAGTGAACTCCGGTACGGTTCACTGCTCATATGAACGCAAACGTACCAAATTGCGGAAGTGAACCACATAAAAATGTGTGTTTGTGCTTGTGTTTCGCTCACTTTCCTGACGAGCGTGACTGACGTTCTGCAAGCAGAGAGCTGTAGTGTAGCCTTTCTTATTTCTGCTCACCTTCAGTGTACTACAGATAGAGGCAAGTGTCGTTATGAACAAAACCAACGGTTCAAAAACAAAAATATGAAAGTGAGAAGAGCAACGTCATGCATTTTGACACCTTGTCCTGCGCCGTTGTTACTAAGCAACTGTTTGATGCTGGTTTGATGACGCAAACGAACCACAGGTCGGACCCAAATAATATAATATGAACACAGTCCAGTGGGGACAGTGGGAGGGGGGAGCAATCAAACAAAGTGTGAAAGCACCCTAAAAAAAGGAGTGGGTGGGTTGTTTATCAGTATTGGGTGGTTGTGTACACACACTGCCAACACACATTTATGTCCAAACACAAAAAAAGTGATTTTTGCATAATAAGACCCCTTTAATATCAGCCATTTTGATTTCAGGGTTTGTGAAAAAATGCAAATCTACTGACACCAGTTGTGAGTCTTATAATTGGGACTGAGGTCTGTGAAGGTAAAGAATTATACCAAATTCTGAGTTTGTTCTGATCTACCAATCCTGGGAGAAATTAGAAGAATAGCCAATTTTGGTCATTATGAGCTCAGTCTGAAAGCATAATCCAAAAACAGCTCTATTCAAGAGTGCATTAAGAACCTTGTAGTGTTGTCTTGGAAAGTTTGTTCGTAAACAACAGTAATTTAAGAGAACTGCTGGTGACATGGCACTAAAGGTAAGAAATGCATTTGTTTGAAACTTTCATTTTGCAGATGTGGCTCATTTTACAAATGAGAAGCTGACCAAGCTGGGCCTGTGGTCTAATTTCTGCAGCCAAGTATTGCTTCCCCATGGAGGTCTACAACAGCTGTCCCACCCCTTTTGCTTCTCTTAAGCAATTATATCAATGTGCACATATACTGCATTCAGAAATTGCATCAATTTAGACCGCAGGCTCTCTGAGGTGCCATTACTCTGGGTCCTCAGTATAGGAAAAAACTGCCTCTTTTCTGGGACATGAAAATGCTTCTACAGCTATTCTGAAAGAAGTTTACTTGAGGAGTTTACTTGGAGTCAATCACATTGGCCTTTCCTTCAGTTTACGAGTCCTAAGATGGGAAAACAGTATAATAATAGTAACCAAGCATAGCAAAATGTTAAGTCCTGCCCTGTCTAAACCAGTAATGAAGAGCAGAGACACGATACCTTAATTAAAGTGGGAGTAATTGAAATGAGGGTGAACCAGAAACAGCACTTTAAAATGCTTCGTTTACACTTTTAAAAGAAGAGGTTGCTCTTTTATAATTACATAGTTAATGGATCTGAGATTATTAACACGCATATACTGCCAAAGGGACCAGTATTTATAGTAAATAATAACGACCTACAAAATATAATCTCTTACTATAAAATTCAGGAGGGAATGAGGGTGATAGATCCTGGTGCCTAAGGGTTACGGTTTCCAAAAACATATCTGTTAATAATTTGTCATCTGTTCAGTGCTGATGTGATTTGATAACACGTGTACACAGGTAACAGCTGAGACTGAACGGATATGAAATGTTGGCTGCTTCCATGTTCAAGGCCTGGGTCATGATCCAACCACAGGTGAAACAGCTAGAGACCCTTGTCTTTCACATGGTGAGGGAGAAATGTGTTCACGTTTGGGAAAAGTAAACTTACATTTATTTTAGGAAGGGCTCGTTTATAATATCTTCAAAAAGAAAGGATGAAACGTTAACTCTGAAACTCACAAAATCCCTTTATTTTATTATGATATCAACTGATATGAAAAATGTTATCATGATAACTTTTTTGGCCATATCACCCAGCCCTACTAACATGATAACTATTTAAAATGAAATAAATGCCCTCTTATGCTTTATTGCTATTTTCTGAGTGTAATTCCATGCTTTACATCAGCACATTCATCTCATAGCCGTGGGTCACATAAATGGGTTACAGCTGCATGCATATGTGAGAGGTGAAAAAGGTTTAGAGTGCTGTTGATTGTAATGGTGAGAGTCAAGTACAGCCTAGAAGTAAGGTCCGTGCTAATGCAAACTCTTAAAACTAAAAGGCTCTTAAGGACTTCTTTATTTTATACTTCATCTTTCAACAAAAGTTACTGTCCCTCGTTTACAAAACCAAATGCTCCGAACAAATATATAGTTCTCTGACATGATCCAGGACACCATTAAAATAAACCACTTGTTTCTGACGGTGGTATCCTTTTCAAGTACAAAAACTCGAGCAAGTTGTTTAAACATTTTTT
This sequence comes from Chanodichthys erythropterus, assembly GCF_024489055.1. Taxonomy (NCBI): domain Eukaryota; kingdom Metazoa; phylum Chordata; class Actinopteri; order Cypriniformes; family Xenocyprididae; genus Chanodichthys; species Chanodichthys erythropterus. The sequence goes on from NC_090223.1 coordinate 33,110,219, forward strand.
CGCTCTTCCGTTTGTCCAGTATCCAGTGTAGCAGGGTCAGTGATTATAAAAGGACTTTTCACACTTGAAATATAACATTCTTATTTGCATATTTGCGGTGTTAGTGTCATTGATTGGATAAACGCAACATGCGACCTGTTTACTATAGCTCTAGCATTGCTCATCTGTGTATTAATGACTGCACTATTGAGTTTATACTGAATGGACATTTCGGACTATAAAGGTAAGAATGTCACTCAAATTGTCGTGTTTTCTTTCAGCATTTAATATCTTTCCTCTAAAACGCTGAATTTACTGTATAATACGCAGTGTTTCCGTGACTGTCCAAAGCATGCAAATATGAGCATGCGATTGGTTGTCTGTTGCTAAGTGTCTAGCTGTAACATTCTAACACTGCATCGTTTCACACTGTACAAGTTTAGCACCGCAAAAGTGGCAGGGTTTCATAACCCGGGGTAAAAAGCAGTGCTAACCTCGCTTTTAAATTACAAGTGTGAAACATTCCTTTACCCGGGGTTAAAAGCGGTGTTTAGAACGATGATAACCCGAGGATAAGGGCAGCGTGAAAAGCCCTAAAGAGTTCTATTTGCTTTTCGACACGATGTCCAGTGTAGGCAGATGTCATTGGTTAAGCGGCTGAAAACCAATAGGCGGGACCTATTGTGCAATGACGTATAACTATTCGTCGATGTCTTGCTCTGGAGGCAGTCATATGCAAATGTGTTTGCCCGTGTGATGTCACAAATCCCACATTATCCAAATGAGATGATTTTGGAGCCTCTTAGATGTCAAAAGCCTCTTTAAAGCACCAGAACACAGATGGTTGTTTTAAAACAACAACTAATAACAGAGATGAAATGTTCTTTGTGTAATCTTAACTTTCGAGATAAGCTATTTAATGCATTCTTTTTTATTATTTAAGTTGCTCTGATGCTGCAATGCTATACAGTCAACTGGGATTTTACCCATCGAAGGACTGGCCCTCATTTACTAAAGAAAGGCTGTGAGCTCATTCTAATAATTCTGGCAACAATGTACAACCCTCAATTAACAAGCTTAGCTTGTGACAAAAGGACACACAATGACTGCCTCTGAGCGTCCACATGTGGTACTACCATTTCACAGCAAGCAATTAGCACATGCCCTCAGCTAATTAATAAAAAGGATGGGGTGAGATCAAGTACATCTTACTGCTGAAGTACCTTCCATCTGCCTTAATGTCAGTTTTAAACAGAATGAATATCTGTTATGTACTTGATCTTCTTTCTAGCTTACAGTGGATTTTTTCCCACATGAAATCAAGAAATAAATAAATAAAATAAAATAAAATATAAATAGAAGTTAAAGTCGGCATGAAACAGAAGTTGTGATAGTCTTTTCTTCCCCATTGTGATGTGTATCAGAGTGAGATGGCTTTTGAATTTGATTTTGTCTATCAGGAATTGATTGGATCGGACTGACTGATTGAATCTGATTGACTGGATTCACAAGAAATGAATTTACAAAATAATAATAAATAGTGATATACATGGGTAAATCATTTATAAAAAAAACACTGCAATATTCTATAAAAAAAAGAAGAAGAAGAATTGTCTTTGGTTCCATGGTGACTTTAAAAGTGATCATATGCAAATGAAACCAAACCCACCAGATATCCCATAAGACATCAAATGGAGTTTGATCTTGATATTAAGTAGACAAAGCATGTTTATTTATGTTGCACATTACGGTTTATAAAAATTGTTTTGCAGGTATAATAAAGAAAGCAGGAAAAAAAGACAAAAGAGTTTAAAATGATCAGACCATGAATTAAACATGATGAAAAATATGTTTAATGTTTTTAAATGAAATTTAAAGTGCATAATGGCTTAAAAAGTATAAATAACAACATGAATTGAAAAATTGCAATAAAAAGGAAAAAGTGAATAGGCAAAATATCTATAATGGATGAGCTCTCATTTTTTGTTTTTATCTCTCTCTTGTATATTACTCAGCAAAGATACAGCAGACTGCACCTTTCAATTCAATGTATATCGGAGACTGTCAGCGTTGATAAGGTGTGACAGACTTTTCCTTCCACACCTGAATCAAACCTGACAGTATGCCAAGGCTCAAGCAGCTCTATATTTCTTTGAGAAGAATATTGCAGGTCTCCTATGCACCAATACAGAAGTCAGACTTCAATTACATTGTCTTTTCATAACTGCAAACTCAAATTCAGCAAACAGTTGCCCTAATTTTGCTTGCATAAGTGCAAAAAAACCCTGCAACTTATTTTTAAGTTAATTATTTATTTGCAATGGTAACAAAGTCCCTATACCAGGTTCAATAAACCAAACCTCCTTGAAATCACCTGCAAAAAAATCATGAATTGCTTAATCATGTCATGCTTGACAAACCATACGAGTAATATGATGGTCTTATCAACCTGAAACCTTTTAAGTCCTTTAATGGACATTAACTCCACAGTCACCATTATTCACTATTATGGTCATCAGTCACATTCAATATATCACAGTAGTCTCATTGCAAGCATTTAATGCCCACCTTCTATTCAATGTTCTAACTTCGTCCGACACACTACACTGAACACAGCTGTGTAAGGTCACTTACTTTGCTCTTCAAAAGGATTCACTGATTTTATGCTGCTACCAAAAAATGCTTGTTTATTTTTGACATTTAGAATTAGAAATTTTATTTTAATGTTCCCCTTTTGACATTCTCTTGACTATAAAGTTGCATCTACATGTCTGTCTGCTTGACTTTCTGCTTAATATCTGCTAACACTTTCCCAGGTGAAAAAAGTACACTTCCATAATGTACTTAAAGTGCTCTATTTTCTATTTTATTAAGTACTTTTGTACTTAATATACTAAAACTTCTTCTTTAGTACTTCTTAAGATAATCTTAAGAACATCTAAGTGTACTCAACTGTGCTATTTTGAGACACCATAGGGTTATTTTAACAAAAGGTAAAGGAGAGTTTTACCCTTGTAATTTAGATGCGGGGTTAGCACCGCTTTTTACCCGGGGTTATGAAATCCTGCTCCGCAGCAGGGTTAGCACTGGTTTTGTTGTGTTAACTCCACATTGCAATTTCAAACTTGTACAGTGTGAAACGATGAGAAAAATGTCAAATGGCGATGGAGAACACGACGGAGTGAAGAAGAGACCGTCATTCTTACCTTCATAGTTCGAAAAGTGAATTCAGGAAAAAAAACTTGATATTACAGTCAGCAATGAGGATGCACAATGCTAGAGCCTTTATGTAAACAGGTCACATGCTGCATTTGTCCAGTCAGTAACACTGTCACCACAAATATGCAAATAAGGACTTTAACCCGGGGTTTAGGAATGTGCATGTGAAACGGCAGCTTATAAAAACCCAGGATTAACTGTTAACCACAGGTATAGTATGAAAAGTGTGAAACGTGAATAAAGATAACCCAGGACTCCATTTACCCGGGGTTTAGAATGACCCAGGGTTAACTATTTCAAGTGTGAAAAGCCCTCATGAATATGAACAAAAATGTGCTTTTAACATACCATCTCTGTATTAAAAAATGTATTTTGTACCCAAAGATGGTACAAAATACAAAGATGGGTTCAAGTGTACTAAAACAGGTAACTAAATACATTTTAATATCACTTGCTACTTCACTCTCAAATGATCCCCTCAGCCTAGTTGTCTTTGAGAGAAATTTCAAAATGGCAGATTGTGTGATAAAAGTGAATACAGGATTTGTTGTAAATATAGAGTGACCGATAACATTTACGTGTTTTGCTCGGTGTTTGACAAGACGTAAGATATTTTCAACAAAATACATCTTGGATAAACAACATTGATGGCCATGACATGCTGCAGAAAGACGGATATGGTTGTTTTTTTGCTCCTGTATGGCCTGAAGGAACAACAGCTGGGCCTGAATTCAGGTCTTCAGACTCTTATGACGCATACAGACCATCAGCATGAATTATGCATTACATTTCAATGCTACGTCCAACAGACAGACGGAGATGGTATCCCAAGTGATGTATGCAACTATACCTTTGCATGTACAAGCTCATGTCCACCTCAATCTGCTCACATAACACGCCTCATATATGGATACATTAAATAGAAATGAGCCATTTGTATTTCACTGTCCTCCAGCAATATGCATGTTAGAGAGCAGATTATCACTCAAGGGAGGGGGATTGTGGTTTCAGCTTGCATGCTGAAGCTAAATGTCTTTAAATGTGCACATTCATATTCCTAAGATAATTATTACTCTATAGCACTTCATAGCACGAGGGAATAAAAAGTCCTTCAGACCAACTGGTAAAGTAAGCAGAACGCCAGGAGCAAAAGTAATAACAATAATAATATAATAATGATCAATGGAGGGTAAGTATTTGATCATGTTGCACATGAAGAAGCACAACCATTTGATTTCCATACGCTATCGGCCTTTCGTACCTCTGATATCTATAGTTTTAGATCATGCAACACGCATGTAATAATAGCACATCAGTGCTCTGCTGCAGCAAAGGCTGATAGTATTAGGTGAGATGGTATCAGTTTTTAACAGTACTGTGATTCCAGGCTTTGAATTAAAGCTGGCAGATGCTGTAATTAGCATTGCACTGTGCTTCAAAACCTTTCGCTCAGCTCAGCAAATTTCATTGTGTTTTCCCTGTACTCACTTCCCTCGTATTGTGCTAGACACAGAGCCCATGCTGCAGTTCTCTCACAGCTGTGATCCCGTTTATAAAGCGTTCTGCTGCTTAAACCCTGAAGAATAAGGCTGAATTCAACTAATCTGATTTGCTATTCCTGAAGCTGGGATCATATCGGTCCAACAGCTGTTTCATTGTTTGGCAGCACGCAGGGAACAACCGACTGCTAGCTGAAGGGATTCTGGAGCGCACTAGTCTGTCCAACACGTCATTCAACTTTCATTTTGTTTCATGTCAGATGTGAGGCTTTAGTGCCTTTGATTTATTTTGTGTTTTTGGTCTGTTTGTTTAGCTACAGAAGCTTGACTTCCAGAGGCAGCAACTGACATGTGTACAACAATTTGAAGACACTCCATGAATCACTTTACACTTATTAATCATTTGGTTGATGAACACATTATGAGTACTAAAGAAGTCGATGACATTTAAGGCATTCAAAAATACATTAAAAAGCAATTAATACAATGACTTGAATACACCTATTCAATGATGAACATTTCTTTTATTTCTGTATTAAAATATATTATTTTTAATATGGCAGCATGAACTAAAAAACGTTGCTATCATAAAGTGATGTAGATCATAATGGGGGAAAAATCCTCATTAAAACAATGACCTTCTTGTAAAGCAATAAGTATCCATCAAAATAATACGAAATGATTCTTGAGCATCAAATCAGCAAATTAGAATGATTTCTGAGAGATTATGTGACACTCAAGAGTAAGAGTAATGATTTTTAAAAATCCATTCAAAAATTAAAAATCCAACGGTATATTGTAAATATTTATTTTGGAAATAATGATTAACAGGTGAACAATGTTTACTATTTACTTGATGATCCATTAAATTAAACTTTTCTTGAAAATGTTTTTTTCAATGCCATTTGAAAGCAACATGAATACAGGAAAGTGTGTGTTTCTAAGAACTTTGTCTACTCCTACACGACATTGACCCAAACACATTAAGAGTTGGAGTCAGGGACTTGGTTGATCTCTGCAATACAAAATAATGTTCTTGCCTGTGTGTTCTCCCCTGATATTTCTAGTGGAGCACTGCTGAAGTGCTTTTGAAGGCAGAGAGCATGAGCTGAATTCTGAAACAGTGCAGTCTAAAAAGTTGCTCAAGACAAAAAGTGCCTCACTCAATAGGTCTCCTTAAGAAAAATGAGCAGAACGAATTTCCATGAAAATTCTTGCGTAAAATGTTGCATTTTACTCAGTGCAGCAATTTATGTAAAAATGGTTTTATGAACGATTTAGACAGAAATCCGTTCTGCTCATGTTTCCTGAATGAGGCCCATTATTACCCAAGCAAGTGTATTGTCTGCAATCTAACATTGTTTTACTGTTCTTGAGAAATAGCAAAACTGTTTCAAAACAGTCATGTGGACCTCCTTTATCATCATTTTTTGGTGTTTCTTTGTCCTTTATTAATTGCATTTTGTGTGTGTCTTTTTGTGTTCCAGGGAAAAAAGTCATATGGGTTTGTATGCTGAGAAAAAAAAGGTACAAAAGCTGTCACTGCCCTTTCAAAAGGTACACCTTTGTACCCAAAGAGTATATATTCAACCCGGTCTCATGGAAAGATGTACCTGTGGGAACGTTTTTTTAAAATACGTACCAGTATGTACATATCACTACAGTTTCTAACAGAAATGAACACTAGAGGCATGTAAAACATAAAAAAGGCAGGGTTTTTTTATCGTTTTCATGCACAATTACGATTACAGGGTCAGATTATGGATTAATAAAGACTTGTTTTTACGTCTCCTTGCACAATGCTTTTTACCAAAGTGCACGATTTGTAAACAAATATATTTTGGACTTTGCATTGGTTAACCAGCTCCGCTTTTCGGTAGCTCAGCTGATATGGAGTTGGATTTAGGACGAGAAAACCTTGGGTACAAATCTGGGGAAAAACGAGTCACGGTAAAAGAGCTCAAAGATGAGAGATCAAAACAAGCTAAAACAGCACGATTAAGCATGCTTTTTATGTCACATTTGCTTTTGTTAACACTATCGGGTAGTTTTAGGTGTAGTGTTGGTGGTATGTTATTTTCAGTGTTGGGTAAGTTAATCAAAAAAAGTAATCCACTACAAATTACAAATTACTACATCAAAATTGGAATTGGATTACATTACTGATTACTGCATGTAAAAAAGTAATCAGATTACTAATTACTTTACATTCAAGTTACTTTGAAACCTACAAAAATACACCACAAAGTGAAACTCATAGTTCTTTCTGTAATTTAATATTGACTGAATAATATTACAGAAGTATGAAAACAGCAACTTGACTTAATCATCTATAGGTAGCTTATTCATTCTAATGCAATCATAACAGTCGCCTCAGGGCGCTCAATGACCATGTCATCTGTGAGCGTGAGATTCTAACAAATTAAAAATAACTTTATTAAAACTAATAAATATATGAAATGTTGTACACTTGTTAATGTTTATTTTTGTTTGCAGTTTTTTTATAGTATTTAATGATTATGAACACATATTGAGCATGACAAACCATACAATCGATTAATCTACAAAGCTGGCAGGTATGGTATGTATGATTAAAAAATAAAGTCATTAAGATTGTTATTAATTTTATTTTATAAAGCAACCTGTAGGATAAAAGTAGTTTTATCACGTGTTGAGCCGTTTCTGAGACAGCTCCAGCTCTCCGACGCACAGTTATAGGCTACGTCAGTGTCCGAATTCACTCACTTCATGTCGTTCACTCTTTGCAGATATAGTGCACTCAGATGACATACACTATATAGGGATTAGTGTATCGGAGAACGAGCGAGCGGTTTCGGACACAGCTTAAACAGTCTTTGCTGTGTGTATGTATGTGTGTGGTAGCTTAACTGCGTTTATGTTTTATGTAACTGCATTAAAGACAGGAAAAATAGCTGAAAACATTTATAATAATATTTGAAAACAGTATTGTTCAGAAGTTACCTTCCCTCCCGATCCTGAACAAATCGCCTAAATATAAAATCTAGCTTGTTTAGGCGAGGTTGGACCGCTCTCGTCTTGGGAGCCGGTATCTTCCTCCACGCGCTCTCCGCGGTGATTCATAATGACGCATCCGCGCCAAACGTGATTTCTTTAGAAATGCACTTTACCTATTTTTTTTTTTCTTGTAACGCAAGTAACGCAATTTAATTGACATCAGTAACTGTAATCAAATTACATACATTTAAAATGTAATGCGTTATATTACTGCGTTACAGGAAAAGTAATTAGACTACAGTAACGCGTTATACCCAACTCTGGTTATTTAAAAAAAATAGAAATAATGGAGCGCTACACTTTTAGCGCCACAAACTGGACAAACTGCGGCGATTCGTATAAAAACCAAAGTCTTAAAAACGTACCATATTCACGTTTATCTGTTCCGGCAAAAAAAATGAAGCACCACTCAGTGGACATTTCACACTGAAACTGCAGTGATATGTTGCGATTCGTGAAAAGGTTCCCACAGGTACGTTTTTCTATTGAGACCAGGCTCTACATATTATAAGGTAGCTACTGTCCCAGTGACAGCTTTTGTACCTCTGTGTAAATACCTGAGGGTGGGTAAATCATGACAGGATTTTCATTTTGGGTGGACTATTCCTTTAAGCAACTTTGCCTTCATGACTCCATCAGAATGAAAGGTATGAGAGTTTCATATATTTTCTAGGTTAACTCACTGTCCTTCACTAAAAATAGAAATACCACATAGGTTTTCATCACTGATTCTGTAACCATGTGCCTGTAAAGTAGGTTACCTAATTAACAAAATTGTTTTTTATTATTTCATTAGAGTACAAGCTGGTAGTCTCACAACAGATCTAATCAAGCTGGTACAGAACAACACTAAAACTAAGAAGATATTTCGAAAGCTGAACCTTTAGACATACTGCAGGTCACATGGGTTATTGATAAAAGTGATAGTTGCAAATAGGTGCTAGTATCTGAAACCTTCAGTGAATTATATTTTAAGGCTCGTATATCATCTATGACTCATTGCACCAATTTCCCTGGCAGTCATCTGTTAAACTAACACCTGCTTTTCTAATTGAGAACTTCAGAGCCATATTCACCACCATTACAGCTAATAACTCAAGAAAACAAAGATGCTGCAGCCAACACAAAGTTATTTGTGCAAAAAATGTCACACTACAGGACAAAGCATTATGTGAGCTTGTGTTCATGAGAGCCATATATAATTCTGAGATCACATTTTGAAGAGAATCATTAAAGGCCCTCTAACAGGGAAATTCTCTCAGTATGACTCTCTGATCTTTGAGAGTTTTTGCTGTAATTGGATGGGCCAAAAAAAAAAAAAAAAAAAACACCACCACCCTGGAGATAATGAGAACTACAAACACAAACATCACGTGTGAAGCCTCATCAGCAAGTCTTCTAGTTCTCCTGAAAAATATTTGGAGTCACTGGGATTTTGCTATTCATAAGCAATTCATTTCATGCCGTATAATATACAAATATACAAGTTTGGCTTCTTTAATATGCTTTATGATGAACAATGCAAGAGTCAGAAATGCCAAGTATCAACTAAACCAGTAAAAAATGCTTTTATTTTGCATCTTTCTAATTTAATAATTGTCCCCAATTACATGTATCAATTAGTGAAAAGCTGAATTTAAAAATGAACATTAACTTAAAGGTGCCCAAGAACGCTTTTTCACAAGATGTAATATAAGTCTAAGGTGTCCACTGAATGTGTATGTGAAGTTTCAGCTCAAAATATCCCATAGATTTTTTTAAATTAATTTTTTTAACTGCCTATTTTGGGACATCATTAACAATGCACTGATTTACACTCGGCGCCACCCCTTAAATCGCGAGCTCCCTGCCACATGAGCTGTCGACTATATTACAGCGCATTTACAAAGTTCACACAGCTAATATAACCCTCAAATGGATCTTTACAAGATGTTCGTCATGCATGCTGTATGCATGCTTCGAATTATGAAGTTGTGTTTATGAATTATACAGACTGCAAGTGTTTAAAAATGAAAATAGCGACGGCTCTTGTCTCCGTGAATACAGTAATAAACGATGGTAACTTTAACCTCATTTAACAGTACATTAGCAACATGCTAATGAAACATTTAGAAAGACAATTTACAAATATCACTAAAAATATCATGCTATCATGGATTATGTCAGTTATTATTGCTCCATCTGCCATTTTTCGCTGTTGTTCTTGCTTACCTAGTCTGATTATTCGGCTGTGTGCAGCTCCAGACGTTACTGGCTGCCCTTGTGTAATGCCTTTCATAATGTTGGGAACATGGGCTGGCGTATGCAAATATTGGGGCGTACACCCCGACTGTTACGTAACAGTCGGTGTTATGTTGAGATTCGCCTGTTCTTCGGAGGTCGTTTAAACAAATGGGATTTATATAAGAAGGAGGAAACAATGAAGTTTGAGACTCACTGTATGTCATTTCCATGTACTGAACTCTTGTTATTTAACTATGCCATGATAAAATCAATTTTTGAATCTAGGGCACCTTTAAAAAAAACATATAAAACACACATGGGCCTACATATGCATCATTATTGTTTTAAAAAAAGAATAAGAAAAATAATATTACTGGCCCCAAAGTGACCTAATGCTACATTTTTCATGCAATTTATAATGTGTAATGTATAGGTTTTTGTCTGTTGCTGCTTCAGTTGGTCAATGAACACATAAGACACATTGACTCCTTGGCAAAGAGCATAAAAGAGACTTAATTTGAGGTCAGAACCTTTCATCAATATGGCCACAGTTATGCTGACTTTTTCCTCTCGTGGAGTGAAAAAAACGAAGAACACAATTAGAAAGAATGGATAGGATTCCTAATGAAGGTTGATTGCACTCTCACTGAAACACCGCAGGCACCTTAAACAGAGGCCAAGAATGTGCTCCCTGTCTCCTCCACCAGCCGTTCTGATTGACTTCAGCTAAGCATCAGTCTGAATCATTTTAGAAAGCTGTCCACACTGGTGGACAGGAGGACTAAATTCGAAAACACTGCAGGGTGCGTCACAGCTGCACCCTTAATAGTCCTCGAGTCAACTCGGGCTGAAAGGTCCTTTAATCTTATATTTTCTATTTGACTAAATACAAAGTAAACTGGATGGCAAAGGTGTAATCCTAATGCATTTTTCATCAGCGCCACTATTTGCTGAAGTGGAAAATTAACAACACAACAAAAAGCATTTAGAGTCAGAACAAAAATAACCTCATTCATATGCATTTATACACACCAGTATTCCGCAAATTCTCTCCCTCCAACTGTACAGCTCTGATTAACTTATTCTCAGGGGGTCCAGAGCTAAAGAATGAAGCTAATATTTCCAGAACACACTGAGCTTTGAGCATGACACGGGCAATTTTACAAGATTAAGTAATTCCAGAATCCAGCATACTGTAGCTACATATGAGCAAGACATTAACATTTCACAATAAGGTAACACAGCAACATTTCAAAATCTGATTTACGTTAAGTGTAATACTGAGTTTTTCAGTGCTTTTGCCAAAAGATGTTAAAAAAATATCACACACTCTATAAGATAAAGCACAATATCCATGACAGCCATTTTAAAATTTGACTGTATTGAACCCTGCCATCTTTGCTCATGGGAACTTTGTTCCGGGAGGTTTTTGTTTGTTTGTTTTCACCTGAGCTATGAATGCCATGTAACTAACTTACGTTACTCTGGAGGTGCAAGAAATATCGTCATGACGACAAAGCTGGTCATGTTGTGACATCATTAGTCACATCATAGGCCACGTTCACACAGCAGCAGAATACGGTTGTCAGTCCTGTATTCGAGTCCTTAAAACGGTTGCGTTCACACACAGTACGGATATTTACGGGAGTGACAACCGCATTCTATAACCGTACTCACACCCGTAAATTTTCAGGACTCACAACCGCATTCTCCAAATGTGAAGGGAACAGGACTGAACAACTTGTTGTCTGACGCGTCATACAGTGCGAGAGAGCCGCTCTTCTAAGGTGTTTTGTGTGTGGTTTCGCTTTCTGTAACTTACAGCGACAGAGATGTGAGCTGTGCGTTAGGTGTTAGATCCAGTCACTGTTCTCCACCGGAGCGGCTTTCGTCAGTTTCTTTTCCAAATTCAAATGCCGTGTCATGCATGAGACGTCTCAAAGTACGTGACACGCAAGTGCAATGGTTAAAGACTTCGGCTATAGAGCGTGTTTACATGCTGCTGTTGGTTAGTGAAGTTTGAATGGATACGCTCGCGGTTCAGTTGGTCTCTTGTCATGTCAAAAGTAATGAGACTTTTCAGTTTTATGGACGTCGCCATCTTTAATATTACGATGGTCACTGTCGTTATGGTTACTAGTAAGAGAATACAGGCAAAGTCCCTTCAAGACAAGTCATTTCACTCGGCGGCCATGTTTCAAAATGCCTCTCAGGCATGCAAGTGCAGCTCCTATCTCTTTGAATGGGGAAACATTAAAATTCTTCAAAACTGTTTGCCAAGATTTCGATTAAATTTCATATTTGAAATCACCAATGAAATCAACAACTGTCTCATAAACTTTGTTTCTAAGTGCTCGAATCATGACAAAAATGGTATTTTTCAGACTGTATCAACCTAATGCACATGCGCAGTCCTAATGCACGTATCTTGTGTCTCATTTCGGAGGTGTGTGTCTGACTGTTTCTATAGGAACCGGAGCTTCTAATGGCCGCTGACTTTACCAGTCGGCGATTGGCTCTTATTTAGAAGGCGGGACTTATTGCACGTTGCACTTTCTCCCATTCAAACAATACTAGTGACGCGTCTTGTGTTATATGGTCTTTGATACAGGCTTGACTGCAGTGTTCCAGACGCTACTGTACGTTTCTGTGTGAACGGGACATTCCAAGACTCACACCTCTAATTAAATGCGGTTGTCAATCCCCAAAACTGAGTGTGAACGTGGCCATATTCACAGTTCAAGTGATTAGCTCAAAAAACCTGTATGCAGAAATGTGTTATGCAACTACTAGTAGGGAATAGCTAGCTCATGCTAATCAACCAAACATTAATCCCTTGGGATATACTAGCACTGCAGGAAAATAAACTGTCTCACACTGAATAACCTCCCATGTGTAAAATGAGTAGTTTAGAATCTCCTGGATATTAAATGGACTCGGAATTAGCAGTGCATAACATTTATTCCCCAACAGAAACATCTCAATTCTGTCTATTTAAAATATTTAAACGTCTTTCAAAAGAAATATTGAAATGCAAATGTATTTCGCTTTTATAAACAACTATGTATTCATATTTGACATGCATTGAAGTAAATTAAGGAGTCGCTTTAAACATTTCTTAATGCCACTGCAAGGTCCTTGTGAATGTGGTTAATGTCTGTAAATTACAGAGGAGTAGGCAGTAGTTATATCTGTCAGCCATTCCACACAGGAAGAACAAACCGAATGCATTTGAGACAGATGGGTGTTAAGGTTGCACCGTTCATCTACATTGTGTTGCTGATGTAAATACAGGCAATAGTGAAGTGTGGATAGCAGGGTAATTACAGCTTCACCTCACAGAATATGGGGTGATTACCGCTGTCACCTTGCAAACTGTGAATGGTTCATTAACAAATACAAAATTGACAACGGAAATTGTGAGCTGCAACCCTTATTTGCAACGTTACTTCGTACTTTGACAGTAGTTGAACTTTAATGCTTGTACACCTACACTGAAATTAAAATAAGGGTGAAGTGGAGCGCTTTACTCATGTTTACTAAAAGCCAGATAAAGGCTGCTTGTTATTCATTCTCATTGAATCTTGTAAGACAAAACATGCTGCGAAGCTGGAAAAAACAAGTAACTGTATCAAGGAATTATTATAAAAAACTAATGGTAAAGTTTTGTCCCATGTCTAAAGAATCACTGTTATGTTCTTTTACTTGCTTTCCTTTTGTCTTTTCCACTTTCTACTCCACCAACACACAGCAAATTAAAAAAGCGAGCAGGTGGCAAACCACTTACAGCCAGCAAGTTGCCCTAAACTTGTCTCAATCAGCATCCCTGGTTTAAAGTCTTAAAGAGCAGCGGTCCCTTTCGTGTCTCTGAATTATTGAACCGCATCTTCAAGTGAAGCATTTCCCCCTAGAGGATGTGGGGTTTGAAGATGAAAGGCATGTAAATGACAGCAGCTCTAAAACCAGGACAGCCGCGTTCCTCACTGAGCTTCAACGAGCTGCTGGAACTGCTCAGTAAACCGCTGTGTTTTCTGTATTTTGTGTCCATGTCTAATGTCTCTCATGTTTTTGCTGACTGTGACAGGGACTCAAACAGAGGGATGGTTAGTCTTATCAGATTCAGCCTGGAAAATGATCTGTGAAACCTGTGCCATGTTTTTCTCCCTGATATGGGGGATTCATTTCAGTAGGCAGAATCTCTTGTCCTTTGAAGCAGCACATATGATTGGAAATGAGGAAATATGAGCTATTCTAGAGCTAACCTATTATACACACTTACTAACATCAGCACAGTCCTCTACCAGCTCTACTAAACAGAAGGAGTGAAACTGCCATCAGACAAATGCATGCTGAGCATGTTTAAGTCAAGAAGTACATTTCTATTGTCTATTGAGACTGACTTTACTGGTTAGGGTCTCACACACTCCAATGACACATACATCTAAAAATAAAAGTGATGCACCAATATTAAAATTCTGCCTGCCATAAATGACAGATTCTATGCTAGAGTTTTAATCAAATTTCTATAAATACTGGCTTTCTATACTTTTTATTATTATTGTCTAAATTTAGACAAAATAATAAAGTAGAAAAAGCTCAAATAAATAGCTTTAAATGCTACTAATAAATTTAGGCATCACCATAAAATGTATATAAAATGTACAAGATGGGCATTCTCTTTGAGATTTGCCATGTTTACATTTAACAGTGTTATTATATATTAGATGAACATTAAATGAGCATTACATGATGGCAAATGTGATCTAATGAAAATAAAAAGAGAAAATATCCAATGTTATTGTACTAATATTTTGTGAATTCCTAAAAATAATAATAATAATAATTTTGAAGTTAGCCTTATTCTTTCCCATTAAATTCTTAATACGTTTCTATGATCAAAACTCAATATATATGTGTATGCTGTTTCACTTTTGTTTATTCTGTTATTTTCTCAGCATATTCTAAGCCTTGAACCCAATGCAACGCTACCCTAAAAACCAGCATATAAATCAACCAAAGGGGCGTAAAGAAAACTGAAAACAGGGAGAGCAAATGTCAAGTAAATGTCAACAAAAACATTGGGCAAACAAATCCTTTTGTTCATATAGCAGAGATATGGACAGCAACAGTGATGTTAGATAATAGAGATACATACTCAAGTACAGCTTTATAGTGCATACAATGTTAAAAAAACATTGCTAAGCTTGGCCTTTTGGAGGCTGGCTGATAGAATAGAAAAGTTGTCTAATGAAGTGGTTAAAGGAAAATATTAATTTGAATCAAAACAAATTAACATATGATTAATTTTCTAACAATAAATTAATAATAAATAAAAAAAAACAGCATTTTAGCACATATGTATTTGCTTGGTTAGCTCATTTGATTTTCTTTCAGATCATTTGGCGTTGCATTATGGTGCCTTGGAAGGCAATCTAACACCAGTATCCTTAAAAGGTGCCTTCTTACAAAATGCCGCCTGTTACTGAGGCAACAGAACATATGGTTACTTTTGAATGACCATCAATTGAAAAAGATTTTTTTTTTTCACTTTCAGTTCCAGCATCTACCAGCAAGTGTTAATTGGGCCATACTAATCAACCAAACCCCTTAAAATTGAATGAATGTATATCATCACCGCATAATCAAGTCCGGTTTTCACACCGCCAAATCCTATCATTTACATTGCAATCTGCTGGCTAGATTATACATGGATCTCTTCAAAGAAGCATCATGCCTCACATTCTTTTTGAAGCTTACTGAAAGCAAGCTGCTATCTTGAACTTTTAAAAGTGCACAGCTTTTAAACCAATCTCGGTTAATACAGTCTGAAATAGCCACGGTTAGCTAACCTTTATCCCCATATATGTTTATGCTATTGCATTACCAGTTATATTAAGTAATAAGAAAATCGGCCATCACTGAATAAGTCATTATTTTGTTTTTTTTGGTGCTCCAAAAATATTATCGTCGCTTTATAATATTAATATTGAACCACTGTACTCACATGAACTGATTTAAATATGTTTTTAGTACCTTTATGGATCTTGAGAGAGGAAATGTCATTGCTCCCTATGGAGGCCTCACGGAGCCATCGGATTTCAACTAAAATATCTTAAGCTTCAGTAGAGAACAAACATAATGTTTACGTTGCTAAGACAGATGCAGCAACACACACATTCAGCGATACTTATGTAATGTAGTCAGCTGTGTGTTTTCGGGAATTTTGCAATGTCTTCGAACACAGCTCAACCAATCAGAATCAAGAGTCTGAACTATCCATTTTATAATTTCAATGTGAAACCTACAGGTAGCTAGATATGTAGAATTACACACATGATATATAATCAGTGTAAACATGGGTTGAGTGCAGAGCTTTTTCGCATCCAGCCAGAGGATCTTCACATGACTAATGCTGTTTGACATTAATGGAATGTTTAATTAATCAGAGGCCGTAGAGCATAGATAAGTAAAGGTTGCCATTTGTCTAAAACACTGTTGACAGGATATCCCACTCGCCTATAAACCTCTGGTGACATCTAACCTCCGCCCCCATTATCAAGGCTTTAGTGTTGCATCAACCCAACCGTCAGGGCCAAACACAGATAAAAGAGAGATGATCATCCTGACATATTATAATGTACATTCTAATGTCACATATAGGCCCATTATACACTAAGGGTCTCAAACTAACAGCCTATATGGTTTATATCAGAATTTGTGGTCTGCATTTCACCAATCCAAGTGTACACATGCAGTAGTGAGTGCTGAACTGTGGGCAGCCATTTTTACTGCAGCACCCGTGGGAGTGATTGGGGGATAGGTGCCTTGCTCAAGGGCACCTCAGTTGTGGGTAATGAGAATAGAAGAGAGCGCTGTTCATTCACTCCCCCCACCTACATTTCCTGCCAGTGCTGAGACTCGAACCCGTAACCTTCAGGTTACAAGTCTGACTCTCTAGTGGCCCACATGCATTGTTTATGTTTTGACATTCAGCTCTATTATTCCAGCCACTTCATTTTTTCCTGGCTGACATAAAATTCAAATATTTTATTTACAAACATATGGTAGTTGTGTGCTATTACATTTTTGCAGTTAATTTAAATATCTGACCATTATATCATAAACCAAATCGTGTTTCAAGTCACTTAATAAAACTACCTGAAACAAAATTAGAGTCGCTCAAATCTGTTCATCCATTAATAATAACAATAAACTGCTCTAATAATTTTACAGAAAATTCACAGCATAACAAATCTGATAATATTTATAAAATGATTAAATAAACGCAAACACTGTTCTAAAATACTAAACACAGAATCAGTCATGTAGGCCTACTTGGTGATTTACACTATTACCAACAAGAAACAAGCCTATTCACTCCCCACCAACAAGATTTTAGTCCAATCATAAATATGCGAAAGAGGGGGTTCAAAATATTACAATCAAAATAAAAAAGAAAAGAACAAGGATTTATCTTACCAAGTTATTTGTTATCTTAGAATCCTAGAATCCCCATTGTTGTATCCAAATAATTTATGAAAAATTAATCCACAAAAGAAGGTTGTAAAAAGTTTTTTATTCAAGTTTTTTTCTAGCTGTACACCTCCTGTCTACTGTCCTGTCAACACCTGTATACTGAGCCCCAAGTGACTGAAGTTTGCAAGTTTGAGATCCCTTGTTAACAACTTCTCATTTTTAGTCCAACAAATGAGGGAGAGTAACTGGCAGGATATTTCATGAATAGGCCTTTCTTAAAATATGGCATATATTATCCAAGGTCTAAGAGACCATGACGTTAAAATTCATTCTCCGTTCTCACAGAAGCCTTTTCTGCATCTTCAGCTATTTTTGAATTGATAGACTGAGCCAATCTTTAATAGCTGCATTCTTTCTTCAGTCACATAATAAGTTGAAAGAAAAGGTAGAGGCTATATCAGCCCTGAGAGGTCTGTTAACCACAGCACTGCAGCAAAAAGCTTAAAAAAATGTTCTGAATCATCATTTATAGCCATTTACCACACAAAAAAAAAAAAGATTACTCTGTAAACTTTTATTTAATTTTAAGAACTGTAGGAGGTCATTTACGGTAAACAAACTGTGAATTCAACAACTCGATTATTAAGTTACATATTAAACACTAGAAGATGTAAAACCTGTTCAAGTTTCTCTATTTTCTTAACTTCAGGGGTGTGTGTGTGTGAAACTTTTTGTCAGCAGGTCTACAATGCCCTGTAATTTTCTGTATTTTTTTTTAAATATCAAAAAATAAATGATTAATTAAATTAAAAAAGCAATAATGCTTTCAAACAGGCTTTTAAATTGACGTGTAGCCAAGTATGGTGTCCCATATTCAGAATTTGTGCTCTGCATTTCACCAATCCAAGTGTACACACAGTAGTAAGTACTGAACACACACCAAAGCTATCCGGGGGTCCTCCATCGTCCCTCTCACTTTCTAGTTAGTTCTAGACTCGCGAGTCGTTTCATCCTTTACAATGATACTAGAAGCTGTAGGCTTTGTTTGCAATATGTTTTCAGTCTGTAGAAGAACTACAAACCATGTATGCTCATTTGACCCCATTTTAGAAGGAGGGTTCTTTACTTTGCATCTAGAAGCTTAAATTGGGCTCACTGAAATGGAAGCAATGGACATTTCTCTTACGCCAACCGGAGTCTTTGATGTGTGTCGTCCCCTCCATCTCTGAATCCTCTCAGGGAGATGTGGAGCTCTCTCACCCTCAGACTGCCTTTCCCTGCTGAGTGCAGATAAGACCATCCAAATAAACAGCACAGCATTGGAGTGCGTGGGTGCTGAAGTTATCCATTTTTTGAAAGGCCCCTCATATTTACAGTTCCATAATCTATTTGTAGACGGTTTTTGCTCCAATGTGAGCAAAATTAAAAAATTAAGTCTTTAACCCTTGTTTAGTATTATGAAACAGGTCAGAATGTAGGCTATGTATGAAATTTGTTTTATACAACAATTATATCTGGTCCTCATATCTGATTGACTCTCAGGGCCCTGTCATACACCCGGCGCAATGCGACACCAGGCACAACGCAAGTGTTTTTTGCTAGTTTCATCCCGACGCAGTAATCATTTTCACGTCCAGTGCCACGTTGTTCAAATGGCAAATGCACTCGCACCCGTCTGTTCACCCATGGGCTTGCTGGTCTGAAAACGAGGTGTGTTCAGGCATGATGTCTGTGCCTTAAGTACTAGTATGAACAACTAGTGATTAGTCAAGGGCAATCAGTGTTACTTTTTGGTTTCAAATTATACCAATCTACGTTTTTATGTACTTGATTTAAAACTGTTATGAACAGTCTTAAAGAAAAAAATTTGATGACTAACTTGTAAGAACAGTTTTAGCAGTTTATGCAACTGGCCCCAGTTCTTTTTCTCTTAATGTGACAGTTGTAGCCCATTTCCTGAAGATGTCTGTGTGTGGTGGCTCTTGATGCACTGACTCCAGCTTCAGTCCACTCCTTTTGAAGCTCTCCTAAGTTCTTAAATCAGCTTTGCCTGACAATCTTCTCAAACCTGCGGTCATTCCTTTCACTTGTACACCTTTTCCTACCACACTTTTTCCTTCCAGTCAACTTTCCATGAATATGCTTTGGCACAGCACTCGACGAACAGTCAGCTCTTTCAGCAATGACCCTCTGTGGCTTACCCTCATTGTAGAGGGTCTTGATTATCATCTTCTGGAAAACTTTCAAGTCAGCAGACTTCCTCATGACTGCTGTTGGGATTACTGACCTAAACCCAGTATTTATACCCGGAGAATGGTAACTTAATAGATCTTGAAATTAAATATTCTAATAATTTGAGATACTGATTTTTTTTTTTTTATTTTGATGAGCAGCAAGCTGTAATCATCAAAATGAAAACAAAAAAGTCTGGAAATATTTTACTTTATGACTAATAAATCTAGAATATATTTAAGTTTTACTTTTTGAATTAAATTACATAAAAAAAAAATTTCAAAAAAAATTTAATGATATTCTAATTTATTGAGATGCACCTGTATATGTCATCATGCTGCCCACTGGACTATTGGCATGAGTGTGCAAGCCTGAGTTTGATAAATATTAGAACCTCATTGTTTATGATCCATGGGGGGAACAGAGTCCGACGGCAAAAATCCAGCTGTCAGAATCCATTTCCCCATCCACCATGTTCAGAGATGTTTATAGTGGCTTTAAAGATGCTGATTCTATTCTGTGTGTGGATGGAGCTTAACTAGAAATAGTTTAAAAACTTTTATTTTTTGCCATTTTTACCTGGGCATCCCAAGATAAAAACAGAAAAGTAGATGGAAAATAATTAGCATAACTGCTATTAATAACATTAAGCAAATATAGTCATGTGCATTTGATCTGATATAACTGGAGTACAATGATATGAGATGAATTATGTGAATGCTTGGCTAAAGAGATCTTTAATCTAGATTTAAACTGAGTGAGTGAGTCTGAGCCCCGAACTTTATCAGGAAGGCTATTCCAGAGTTTAGGAGCCAAATGCGAAAACGCTCTCCATCCTTTTGTGGACTTCGATATCCTTGGTACTACCAGGAGCAAAATGTGTGTAAAATATAACTTACTCAGTATTAATTTATTGTTTATTGAGCTGTCATGTAATAGCTACTTCATACCCGCATATAATATTGTGTATTGAATATCAGCACGGCTGAGGTTCATGGTGAGAGAAGTCTGATTTGTCCAAGCTCAGGCTTATATCCATAGGGTTTGATCTCTTATTTGCCTTGATGAGATTATCTGATTCTCCTTTAGAAGTTGCGGCCTGGATCAATACCTTGATTGACATGTCCACACTTGGAAAAGAGAACCATACCCCTGGCACTGCTGCTTGTGATTACCCCATCTGCAAGCCTCTAAATCAGGCAGAGATAAGAGAGGGGAGTCCTGGTACCGCCTTTAACGAGAAGGCCAGAAGAAATAATGAGAAGACTGTGTGTCAGAGGTGCTTCAGAGACCCAATCAAGCAATTCAAATCACTCCCTGAGATGACAAATGAGGTCTTAACCCCTGTTGCAGCGATTGGACCCCTGTGTTTTTTTGAATAGCAGAGCAAATATGTAAGAAGTAATGCGTGGGCCACAACTCAATTAAATGCCTGCCGTGAATTTTCGCCAGCAGCTCTAAACGTTGTTTTACGCACAGAGCGTTAAATGTTGCTGTGAATACAAAGAGAGTGAGAACAACATGAGTCAACATGTCATTTTGCACCACCACATCAGCATTTATGATGTTAATGGGATTTATATTCTGATGAGTGATTATATATAAATATGTATATACCGAATTTTGTATTTAAATGAATATCATATTAATATTAGTATATATATATATATATATATATATATATATATATATATATATATATATATATATATATATATATATATGTATATATGTATATATATATATGAAGAGTTTATTTGCAAAAACAGATAACTCCATTTTTATGAATTCTCACAAATCATGTTTTTTTTATTGTGCATTCCAAGTAATAACAATCAAACTGCAGTTGGGCTGTTTTGATTAAGTAAAGATAACTCTAAAAAATACAGGTAAATTAAAAAATTAAAATTCAGTGAAAGTATGTTTTATATATATATTAAAAGTTTGTTTTTTAGCAAAAGCAGATAACTCCAACAGTCGTTTTTTTGGCAAAAGCAGATAACTCCACATTTCATGTTTCATAGTTAAACAAAACCCAAGTAATTGCATTTAAAACACTCTCAAACACACATGTGCACACAAACGCACACACACACCCACCCACCCACGCGCGCGCGCGCACACACACACACACAAACAGATCGGCACACATACACACACACGCACGCCCTCTCTCTCGCTCTCTCTCTCTCTCTCTCTCTCTCTCAAACACACACACACAGATCGGCACACAAGTACACACACACACGCACTCATCCACACACGCATGTGCGCGCGCGCGCACACACACACACACAAAAGGACAACCAATTTTTCAGCATGTAAGTCGTGTATGGTGTACAAGGACTTACAGGAGTCGAAATAAAACCTCGATCACTTTTAGTGAGCTTTGATAAAACTTCCCTCAGCTAGCACGTCTTTTTGAAGTGACTAGAAGCCTTGTCACCTGACCTGAATACTGCGCGCTGATTCGCTAAAACGGACTTATCGGTTTCTGTACACAAACAACAAGGGCGCTTGTCGGCTTCTGCTGTAAAACGTGAACTTGCGATGCCTGAAAGTGGACAAAACCGGCTCTTCTGACAAAATGGATTTAGGGTACAGAACGTGCTATATATGGAGAATAATGCACAACACTTAGTTCATTTTTTTTAAAAATGGCGTTTATCGGTTTTTGCAAATGAACTCTTCATATATATATATATATATATACATATTAGTGGGTGCAGGACACTAAACTGTGACAAATTATACCCAAAAATTCTTCATACAGTGGACTACCAGTAAAACTTATTTAGACACTTTAACCTGACCATGTTTTGCTTAAGTGTTATCTATCATAAAAAATATCATAAATGTTTTCTGACACAGTTTAACTCTGAGATCTTGTCATATTTTATTACCATTTTTTTAAACTATAGTGAATAAACTGTATTAATGAATGAAATGTTCAAGGTGTCTGAGTAAATTTCGGTTTGAACAAAACCGACCGTAATTGAAAACTGAAGTCATTGAAATCTCATAACCGAACAAATCTGACCATCACTAAAATCTCTGAAAGAAACAAAACAGAGATTGAGATATCAAAACTGAACAAAACCGACTGTCATTGTGATCTCGCAATTGAACAAAACCGGCCATCACTGAGATGTCGTAACTGAACAAAACCGGCCATCAAAGAAATCTCGTAATGGAACAAAACAAACTGCCATTAAAATGTTGTTAAGGAACGAAGCCTACCATCATTAAAATCTTGGTAGGGCACATCTCGTAATGGAACTGTTATTGAAATGTTGTAACGGAACAACAAAACCAACCATCACTGAAATCGTTGATCAAAACCAATTGTCATTAAAATCTCATAAAAGAACAAAACATACCGTATTGTAATCTTGTGACTGACAATGAAAACCAACTGTCATTGAAATCTTGTAAAGGAACTAAACTGACCACCACTGAAATCTCGTAATGAAATGTGATGTGTGTGTGTGTGTGTGTACTTTGTCTCATATTTTTCACTTAACTTTATTTTCAACTTTTATATTGTCTATTTTGGTACTAAGGTGCTTTATATGCATTGTAAATGTTGTGACAAATATTGACATTCTCTCTGTCATTAGAAATTAATTTAATTTGCAATGGATTTATTTTATTATTTGCAAGGTAGATCTACAAGGTTTGAATGATTCCAGGTGAAACTCATTCATGCAAGAGTATTTAGAATTTTAAATCTAATTTTTCAGAAAGACAGACCTAAAGGCTTTTTGAAGCTGTAAAATTAAAATCAGCACTCTTAATGAGAACCTCTAAAGGGATACTGAATTTTGTAACTGTAAAAATAGCCTAAAGCTGATTTTACTTTTTGGTCAGTGAGAGGACCAATATAAATATAATGTCTGACAAACAGTTTTTTTTTTGCATTTATGACCAGCTTTGTAAGTCTGCATACAGATATCATTGTAAAACAGATAAAAGCCAAAGAGCTGTTTTAAAAGTAAGAACACATGGCCTAATACACCTGAAAACAACAGGGTGATTGATGCACATCAAAGAGTAGTCTGAAATGGACCCTGAACTAGTGAATAGTTTTATGCTCATTACATATTCTTCAATGCTATGTTTCATCTCTTGCAGTCCTCAGTCAACTCTTCAAGTCTTTAGTCCCTCCATTATTCCTTGCATCATTCCTAATACAGTACATTTTTGTGTCCTGTTCAAAAGTTTGGAGTAGGTAAGATTTCTTTAATGTTATGTGATTTTATAGATTTTATAAAGTTGTATCCACACATTCTAAGTTTTACAATTTAGTAGTCTGATCTTAACCAGACCATATTTATATAAGACTATATCCTTAGAAACACACCAAAGCAAACATATTTATGTTTAAGAGTTACAGAGTTCAAAGGGGTCTGCATGACAGGAATGACCCTCTTGTCTAGTTTAGTGAGGAGCAGCAGGTCTGTGGAAGGCCAGCATGAGGTTTGCCCTTGGCAGATGGCACTCTTTTTCCCTCTCATCCTGAGCTCTGGCAGTCAACTCTTTCCCTGAAGGTGTTGTGAAATAGCATGACATGTCCCATCTCTTCACTTTTTGCTATCACAAATACCCATCATCATTAGGTCTCATAGGTCAGTCATTTTCCACTCACAGTACGGCACTCTGGCCAGAGAGGATGTGAGTCAATAATCTGTCCAGATGATGATAGATTAGTGATCGGAAGACAACCGTGTCTCTGACGGTCCCTAGAGACTGGGCTTATTAAGGACATGTAGAGGACAGTCTGTTTCCCCTCTGCTACATGGAGAATCAGAAACGGCAGCACAGCTGATATGCATTTCTAATTTGTTATTAAACAAATAATTATGCGTAGGAGAGTGAGTTTGCACTTTGACTTTGAGAAAACTCTTAAGCCTGGAGCTAATCAAGAGCATGTGGGGGGAAAAAATAAACCAAGATACGAAAGGGCCACGTGGGTTTGTCTGCTTCTAAAAGACTTGAAAAAGAGGTCATTTTTTTTCCAACATTACAATTCACACTCTTCACAAATAATTAACGTAGGCTTTCTGCACAATGATGCTAGCAATAAGCTAATTAAAATTATTTTTAACAATGAAACTAGAAACTATAGCTTAATGAGTGAAGGTAAGTGCCTGTCTGTAAAGAGTGTTTCTGCTCTTGTCATGTTCGTGTTATTCAAAGCTCCTTGTCCCTGTTTCACTATTTTAAGTACAGTGAATCCACTATTGACTACTGTGAACTCCACACCTGTAACAGTTCAATAAGTTTACCTCTGTGAAGTCATTTTTAAAAAATAATGATTTAACATCACATATCTTTGACTAAAACTATCCTTTTTAAATAGCAATTATGCTCCAGTTTTGTAGTCTGGTCACTTTGAGGCGATTGGAGTTGGAGTATTTTTGTGAAAGGATCTGTGCTGAACAACTCTTTTAAGCTAAAACATGCTTGTTTACTTTTATGTACTCTTATGTTTTATTGACATCTGTAAGTAAAACTTGTTTGGTACTTAAATACATTCTGGAGTTGCTTTGTAGATCTATCTATCTATCTATCTATCTATCTATCTATCTATCTATCTGTCTGTCTGTCTGTCTGTCTGTCTGTCTGTCTGTCTGTCTGTCTGTCTGTTTGTGTACATATCACCTGTCTGTCTGTCTATTTATCTGTCTGTCTGTCTACATATCACCTGTCTGTCTGTCTGTCTGTCTGTCTATTTATCTGTCTGCCTGTCTATATATCACCTGTCTGTCTGTCTATGTGTCTGTCTGTGTACATATCACCTGTCTGTCTGTCTGTCTGTCTGTCTATTTATCTGTCTGCCTGTCTATATATCACCTGTCTGTCTGTCTATCTGTCTGTCTGTCTATATATTACCTGTCTGTCTGTCTGTCTGTCTATATATCACCTGTCTGTCTATCTGTCTGTCTGTGTACATATCACCTGTCTGTCTGTCTGTCTATTTATCTGTCTGTCTGTCTATATATCACCTGTCTGTCTGTCTATCTGTCTGTCTGTCTATATATCACCTGTCTGTCTGTCTATCTGTCTGTCTGTCTATATATTACCTGTCTGTCTGTCTGTCTGTCTATATATCACCTGTCTGTCTATCTGTCTGTCTGTGTACATATCACCTGTCTGTCTGTCTATCTGTCTGTCTGTCTATATATCACCTGTCTGTCTGTCTGTCTGTCTGTCTATATCTGTCTGTCTATCTTTCTGTCTGTGTATATATTACCTGTCTGTCTGTCTGTCTGTCTGTCTGTCTATTTATCACCTGTCTGTCTGTCTACATATCACCTGTCTGTCTGTCTATATCACCTGTCTGTCTGTCTATCTGTCTGTCTGTCTATATAACCCCTGTCTGTCTGTCTGTTTATCTGTCTGTCTATATAGCACCTGTCTGTCTGTCTATCTGTCTGTCTGTCTATATATCACCTGTCTGTCTGTCTACATATCACCTGTCTGTCTGTCTATCTGTCTGTCTGTCTATATATCACCTGTCTGTCTGTCTGTCTGTCTATATTTCTGCTGTCTGTCTGTCTATCTGTCTGTCTGTCTATATATCAACTGTCTGTCTGTCTGTCTACATATCACCTGTCTGTCTGTCTGTCTGTCTGTGTACATATCACCTGTCTGTCTGTCTATTTATCTGTCTGTCTGTCTACATATCACCTGTCTGTCTGTCTGTCTGTCTGTCTATTTATCTGTCTGCCTGTCTATATATCACCTGTCTGTCTGTCTATGTGTCTGTCTGTGTACATATCACCTGTCTGTCTGTCTGTCTGTCTGTCTATTTATCTGTCTGCCTGTCTATATATCACCTGTCTGTCTGTCTGTCTATCTGTCTGTCTGTCTATATATCACTTGTCTGTCTGTCTGTCTACATATCACCTGTCTGTCGATCTATCTGTCTGCCTGTCTATATATCACCTGTCTGTCTGTCTATCTGTCTGTCTGTGTACATATCACCTGTCTGTCTGTCTGTCTATTTATCTGTCTGTCTGTCTATATATCACCTGTCTGTCTGTCTGTCTATCTGTCTGTCTGTCTATATATCACCTGTCTGTCTGTCTATCTGTCTGTCTGTCTATATATTACCTGTCTGTCTGTCTATATATCACCTGTCTGTCTATCTGTCTGTCTGTGTACATATCACCTGTCTGTCTGTCTATCTGTCTGTCTGTCTATATATCACCTGTCTGTCTGTCTACATATCACCTGTCTGTCTGTCTATCTATCTGTCTGTCTATCTGTCTGTCTGTCTATATATCACCTGTCTGTCTGTCTGTTTATCTGTCTGTCTATATATCACCTGTCTGTCTGTCTATCTGTCTATATATCACCTGTCTGTCTGTCTACATATCACCTGTCTGTCTGTCTATCTGTCTGTCTGTCTATATATCACCTGTCTGTCTGTCTGTCTGTCTACATATCAGCTGTCTGTCTGTCTATCTGTCTGTCTGTCTATATATCACCTGTCTGTCTGTCTGTCTACATATCACCTGTCTGTCTGTCTATCTGTCTGTCTGTCTATATATCACCAGTCTGTCTGTCTGTCTGTCTGTCTACATATCACCTGTCTGTCTGTCTCTCTGTCTGTCTATATATCACCTGTCTGTCTGTCTATCTGTCTAAAACATGCTTGTTTACTTTTATGTACTCTTATGTTTTATTGACATCTGTAAGTAAAACTTGTTTGGTACTTAAATACATTCTGGAGTTGCTTTGTAGATCTATCTATCTATCTATCTATCTATCTATCTATCTGTCTGTCTGTCTGTCTGTCTGTCTGTCTGTCTGTCTGTTTGTGTACATATCACCTGTCTGTCTGTCTGTCTATGTGTCTGTCTGTGTACATATCACCTGTCTGTCTGTCTGTCTGTCTATTTCTGTCTGCCTGTCTATATATCACCTGTCTGTCTGTCTATATATCACCTGTCTGTCTGTCTGTGTACATATCACCTGTCTGTCTGTCTGTCTATTTATCTGTCTGTCTGTCTATATATCACCTGTCTGTCTGT